>NC_084559.2:16035645-16068145 GCF_033978685.3 Nerophis lumbriciformis
TATGTTCCCCATACTAAAGTGTTACCCATATTCTTTATTATTATTATTCATTATTTAATACTCTCTCTATTTGCTTCTGTTTTCTTTCCTTGACATGTATCGCTGATGTTGAAAGTGCCTTGACTTTTGTATGCATTTGTTGTTCAATAATTTTTTTTTTAATAAAAAAAAATTGAAAAAATAAAGGAAAAAAAAATTAAAAATTAAAACAATTACATGAGGTCACTCCACCCAAGTGCGTCATGTAAAAACATTAAAAACAATTAAAAAATGGTTTGAAAAAAATGAAAAAAATGAAAAAACATTAAAAAAAAACATTTTAAAATACAAAAAAAAAAGAAAGAAAGAAAGAAATGTTTTAAAAAAAATCAAACAAATTACAAAAAAATTACTAAAAGATTACGAAGCAATTACAAAAAAAATTCTGTTTTTTTAATTGTTAAAAAATAAAAAAACATAAACACATTTTTAAAAACTTTTTAAAGATGGAAAAAAATTACAAAGAAAAAATGGTTTGCACTTTACTTAGGTGCGCTATGTAAAATCATTACAAAAAATGTTTTGAAAAAAATTAAAAAACGAATTAATGCCTTATTCTGCATGGCCTTATTATACAACCAGTAAGCCATTAACTAAGAGTCTTCCCTCAATAACCTCAGAATTATTGCTTATTAGTAACCCTAACCCTTATATGTTCCCCTAGTGTCCAAATAACTCTAAATGAAGTCTTTGTTACTTTAATAAGTAACTAATTAATGGTGAATATGTTCCCCATACTAAAGTGTTACCCATATTTTTTATTATTATTATTCATTATTATTTAATACTCTCGGTATTTGCTTTTGTTTTCTTTCCGTGACATGTTTCGCTGATGTTGAAAGTGCCTTGACTTTTGTGTGCATTTGTTGTTCAATAAAAAATAAAAATAAAATGGAATAAATTGAAAAAATACATAAAAAAATTTGAAACAAAATTGAGAATTGTTTTTAAAAATTGAAAAAAAAAAAAAAAAGGTTTGCACCCAGGTGCGCGATGTAAAAACATTACAATTAAAAATGTTTTGAAAAATATGAAAAAAATGAAAAAACATTTACTTTTTTTTTAAATACAAATTTTTTTAACAAAATTTAAAAAAAAAATTATTTTTAAAAAAAAATTAAACAAATTACAAAAAAAAATAAATAAAAAAATACCAAGAAATTGAAAAATAAGTTTTAACATTGAAAAAAAAATTACAAAAAAAAGAAAAAAAAGGTTTGCACTACACCCAAGTGAGCGATGTAAAAACATTAAAAACAATAAAAAAAATGTTTAGAAAAATATGAAAAAAATGAAAAAACATTAAAAAAAATTGTTTCAAAAACAAAAAAATTTTACTAAATAAAAATTAAAAAATTACAAAGTGGTATTAAAGGGAGAATCATATACAACAACTTCCTTACTTAGTACTAATAAGCAATAACTCTGAGGTTATTGAGGGAAGACTCTTAGTTAATAGCTTGCTGGTTGTATAATGAGGCCATGCAGAATAAGGCTTAATAAGAATAAGGCATTAATAAGTACTTAATAATGACTAGTTAAGAGCCAATATGTTACTAATTGGCTCGTAATTATTGCTTATTAGTAACGTTAACCCTAATATGTTCCCCTAGTGTCCAAATAACTCTAAATGTGTTACTTTAATAAGTTCCCCATACCAAAGTGTTGCCGCTGCATTTCACATTGCAACTTATGATATTGTTGCAATGAACACTCACCGTGACCACACTCTCAAGTTGGCACTCCACGACAAAAAGTGTTGCAGAGGCGTGGGAGGGCGGGTGGGGGCAGACTGCAGCATCCTAATGATCACGTGACAAGCGCATCCCCGCAAAGGAGAGCGCGAATGTCGCCATGTGGAAATGAAAAATAGTTTATTAGTGATGCATAAAAAGTGTGAAATGTGAAAGATGAAAAAAAAGAGGCACCGATTGAGTGGAGGTTTTTCAGTTAAAGTGTCGTGGGTTTTTTTTTTTTCTGCATGAGTTTGCAGGTTTGGTCCCATCTTCTCGGACGATGCGCATGCGCGTTGCCTATAAAAGTACCTGTCCGGGACCCGGCGTGGAACTCTCCTTCTCACTCTTCCACGCACCATGAGTTACTCCGGCGAGATGTACAGCAGCAGCAGCAGCAGCTCCTACCGCAAGATCTTCGGCGACGCACCGAGGTCGGGGCGCGCCGGTATGGGTAGCCCGTCCCGGGTGCACTCCTCCGGCTACCGCAGCCGGACGTACGGCTCCCCCGCGGTGATGTCCTCCTCCAGCGGCGGCTACCGCCGGAGCGCCGCGCCCGGGCAGCGGCTCTTCTCCATGCAGGACTCCATGCCGGACCTGAGCCAGTCCACGGCGGTGACCAACGAGCTGAAGATCGTGCGCACCAACGAGAAGGAGCAGCTGCAGGGCCTCAACGACCGCTTCGTGTCGTTCATCGAGAAGGTGCACCACCTGGAGCAGCAGAACAAAGTGCTGGAGGCGGAGGTGACGATGCTCCGCCAGCGCCACAGCGAGCCCTCGCGCCTCCACGAGCTCTACGAGCAGGAGATCCGCGAGCTGCGCGCGCGCGTGGAGGAGCTGACCCACGAGAAGAGCCAGGCGCACCTGGACTGCGTGCAGATGAGCGAGGCGCTGGAGCGCCTGCGCGACAAGCTGGACGAGGAGGCGCGGCTCCGCGAGGAGGCCGAGGGCGCCCTGAAGGGCTACCGCAAGGACGTGGACGACGCCACCCTGGCGCGCCTCGAGCTGGAGAAGAAGGTGGAGTCGCTGCTGGACGAGATCGCCTTCCTGAGGAAGGTCCACGAGGAGGAGCTGCAGGAGATGCAGTCGTCGATGCAGGCCACGCAGGTACGTCGCGCACCTGGGTGGGAGTGCAAATAAAAAAAATAAAAAAGTTTTAAAAATTTTTAAATTTTTAGAAAACATTTTTACCTTATTTTTTTTAGAAAATATTTTTTCCTTTCTTTTTTAATTGTTAAAAAAACGTATAAATGTTTTGTAATTGTTTTGTAGCTGTTTGGTAATTTTTTTGGTATTTTTTTGGTAATTTTTAGGTAACTTTTTGGTATTTTTTTGGTAATTGTTTGGTAATTTGTTGGTAATTTTTTTAAATTAGTTGAATTAAAAAAAATGTTTTTTTTTTATTTTTTTAAAATTTTGTTTAATATTTTTGTATAAAAAAAAAGTAAATGTTTTTTAAAAATGTTTTCATACTTTGCAAAACATCCACCTAAGTGGAGTGCAAACCTTTTTTTTGCTTGTAATTTTTAAAATTTTTAAATAAATAAAAAAATGTTTTTTAAATTTTTTAACAATTAAAAAAAAAAAGATTTTTTTTTGGTAATTTTTTAGTAATTCTTTAGTAATTCTTTAGTAATTCTTTAGTAATTGATTTACTTTTTTTTTAAAACATTGACAAAAATTTAGGAATTTTGTTTACATTTTTTTGTATTTTAAAATGTTTTTAAAAATATTTTTTAATTGTTTTTCATATTTTTCAAAACATTTTTTAAATTGTTTTCAATGTTTTTACATCGTGCACCTGGGTGGAGTGCACTAATTTAATTATTAAAAAAAAAAAGTTTTTCTTTTTTAAAAAAAATTTTTCTTTATTTTTTTTAATTTTAATTTAATTTTTTTTATTGAACAACAAATGCACACAAAAGTCAAGGCACTTTCAGCATCGGCGAAACATGTCAAGGAAAGAAAACAAAAGCAAATAGAGAGAGTATTAAATAATAATGAATAATAATAATAAAAAATATGGGTAACACTTTAGTATGGGGAACATATTCACCATTAATTAGTTGCTTATTAAAGCAACAAAGACTTCATTTAGAGTTATTTGGAGACTAGGGGAACATATAAGGGTTAGGGTTAGGGTTAGGGTTACTAATAAGCAATAATTCTGAGGTTATTGAGGGAAGACTCTTAGTTAATGGCTTACTGGTTGTATAATAAGGCCATGCAGAATAAGGCATTAATAAGTACTTAATAATGACTAAATAACAGCCAATGTGTTACTAATTTGCATGTTAATAAGAAACTAATTAATGCTGTTCCCCATACTAAAGTGTTACCAAAATATGAAAAAAAAGGGCTACCTAAATCACTTTAAATGTTTTTAACAAGGATATCAATTTAAGGGCTTTTGTACTCTTTATCATCCTCCAAGATTTGATAGATAATTGTAAACCATTAAGCCAATTAGAAAATGGAGGCGGTGGAAGTGCAAATTGTATGGACTATTATATCAATACGCCAAGCATGGTATGGAAACTCCATCTAGTGGTGCACCAAAAGAATCACCTAATAAATATTCAAACTCAGTGTTACTGTTCAAACTGTGTAATGTTAAAGTGGCCCAAAAAACATAAAATACACTTGCTACTGTATTGGTCAATATGGTGCTACTTGAATTGTTTTCTGGGATGGTACTTGGTGCAAAAAAAAGAACTGCTGCTCTATTTTATGTCATCGGTTTACTCGGCTCCTTCCCAGTTTGAGTCTTGTCCCCGCACCCTGCACCTTAGTCACGCGCACCGGCTAATTTATGGCTCTGCAGTGCCACCCGAGACCCTCACAACTCGTGACAACTTTCTAATGCACACAGGATTTCTGGGCCTCATGAACAAAAAATAAATAAATAACAATGCATTTTTTTAAATATTGCCAACTGTGGAGGAGGCATATGTGTTTAAGAGTTCTTTCTTTTCACATAGACATGTTTAGAGGATATAGTACTTTTCCTTTGTGTATTCTACCAGTCTCTTTTTGTCTGCAGATGTCTGTGTAGTGTTTTAGGCATTTGAATGTGAGAAAGATGCATCCCCCTCTTTATCTTATCAGTGTTGGGGAAGGATAGGCATTATTTTCTGGGGGGTGGGTGGGTCTTTCCGGTTGAATGCCAGATCAACTAGAGCAGCCAATATGAATGTATTGATTAAGTTGATCTCCCAAAGCTTTGGTATAAATTTGAAAATATTCCAATTCTGTCTTGATGGTCCTTCTTACTCAGCATATATGTCATCGAAAGAATTTGGGATTGACCAGTAACTTAGATTCCCTTGGAGGAAGAACTGGTCCGACGCAAAAAACAGTAAAATATGCTTATAAACTCCCCAGAGGCTGTGTCCTCTGCAGTGTACATTTGCATAATGTCCTCAAATTATTATTTTTTTAGAAGTCCTACCAAATTACAGGACACAATAGCCAAGTCACGCATGTCCACAAACGTCCACTGCAGAGGACGCTGGCTCTCAGAAGAATACAGGTGACAAAGTGTTGTTATCGGTTAGTTTATTTTTAATTCTATTTTGGTGCCACAAGCCAATTATAAAACAAGCTGCACAGAAAAGGAGAACACACCCACTGTCGTGTTCATGCATCCATCATTAGGTAGCATGAAGGTGCGGGGTGGGGGCAGAGCGGGGAGAAATGCGCAGAAAAAAGGCGCATAATCCGAGGGTGTGGCCTTTCCCGAGGGACAGCAGTCATGCAGATAGACCTCTTGACTTTCACTCGACACTTGAATTTTTTTAACATAGTATTAAAACAGTTTTGTGCATTTAAAGACTGAAAAAAAACAGTTGAACCTGTAAGCTGATATCATTGCATGACAAAGCAGAAGCATAGAAGTGGAATCAATGCATGAAATGCTGCGACAAGAGGGACGGTTGCCGGGTAGATTTCTCCAGGGTTTTTTGCGGCTGCCTCACAGAGAGTTTTACTGCCGTGTAAGCAATTGACAGCGCGGCGAAAGAAGCCTGAGTCAGCAGTTTTCAGCCGTGCAGCAGTGGGCACACACTCATTTGCATGGGTTCTAAATCCTGCTCATCTCAGTTCTTTCAATGGTATTGGATAAAAATTTATTTAAAAAAATACTTATTAAAACTCAAGTTGTGTACAATATGCATTCTTCTCCTCTTGGTCGAAGCGCTCAATTTGGCAGTGGTCAAAACACGAAATGTCCACTGCAGAGGACGCTGGTTCTCAGGAACCATGCTTGAAACATTTGGAATGTAAGTTAAGACTCTTTTAAACTTGGGATACTCAATCAATCAATCATCAATCAATGTTTATTTATACAGCCCTAAATCACAAGTGTCTCAAAGGGCTGCACAAGCCACGACGACATCCTCGGTTCAGATCCCACATCAGGGCAAGGAAAAACTCAACCCAATGGGACAATGAGAAACCTCCAGTCCATAGTAGATCTAACATAATAGTGAGAGTCCAGTCCATAGTGGATCTAACATAATAGTGGGAGTCCAGTCCATAGTGGATCTAACATAATAGTGAGAGTCCAGTCCATAGTGGATCTAACATAATAGTGTGAGAGTCCAGTCCATAGTGGATCTAACATAATAGTGAGAGTCCAGTCCATAGTGGATCTAACATAATAGTGGGAGTCCAGTCCATAGTGGATCTAACATAATAGTGAGAGTCCAGTCCATAGTGGATCTAACATAATAGTGTGAGAGTCCAGTCCATAGTGGATCTAACATAATAGTGTGAGAGTCCAGTCCATAGTGGATCGAACATAATAGTGAGAGTCCAGTCCATAGTGGATCTAACATAATAGTGAGAGTCCAGTCCATAGTGGATCTAACATAATAGTGGGAGTCCAGTCCATAGTGGATCTAACATAATAGTGTGAGAGTCCAGTCCATAGTGGATCTAACATAATAGTGAGAGTCCAGTCCATAGTGGATCTAATATAATAGTGAGAGTCCAGTCCATAGTGGATCTAACATAATAGTGTGAGAGTCCAGTCCATAGTGGATCTAACATAATAGTAAGGGTCCAGTCCATAGTGGATCTAACATAATAGTGAGAGTCCAGGCCATAGTGAATCTAACATAATAGTGAGAGTCCAGTCCATAGTGGATCCAATATAATAGTGAGAGTCCAGTCCATAGTGGATCTAATATAATAGTGAGAGTCCAGTCCATAGTGGATCTAATATAATAGTGAGAGTCCAGTCCATAGTGGATCTAACATAATAGTGTGAGAGTCCAGTCCATAGTGGATCTAACATAATAGTGTGAGAGTCCAGTCCATAGTGGATCTAACATAATAGTGTGAGAGTCCAGTCCATAGTGGATCTAACATAATAGTGAGAGTCCAGTCCATAGTGGATCTAACATAATAGTGTGAGAGTCCAGTCCATAGTGGATCTAACATAATAGTGTGAGAGTCCAGTCCATAGTGGATCTAACATAATAGTGAGAGTCCAGTCCATAGTGAATCTAATAAAATAGTGAGAGTCCAGTCCATAGTGGATCTAACATAATAGTGAGAGTCCAGTCCATAGTGGATCTAACATAATAGTGAGAGTCCAGTCCATAGTGGATCCAATATAATAGTGAGAGTCCAGTCCGTAGTGGATCTAATATAATAGTGAGAGTCCAGTCCATAGTGGATCTAACATCATAGTGTGAGAGTCCAGTCCATAGTGGATCTAACATAATAGTGTGAGAGTCCAGTCCATAGTGGATCTAACATAATAGTGTGAGAGTCCAGTCCATAGTGGATCTAACATAATAGTGAGAGTCCAGTCCATAGTGGATCTAACATAATAGTGTGAGAGTCCAGTCCATAGTGGATCTAACATAATAGTGTGAGAGTCCAGTCCATAGTGGATCGAACATACTAGTGAGAGAGTCCAGTCCATAGTGGATCTAACATAATAATGTGAGAGTCCAGTCCATAGTGGATCTAACATAATATTGTGAGAGTCCAGTCCATAGTGGATCTGACATAATAGTGAGAGTCCAGTCCATAGTGGATCTAACATAATAGTGTGAGAGTCCAGTCCATAGTGGATCTAACATAATAGTGAGAGTCCAGTCCATAGTGGATCTAACATAATAGTGAAAGTCCAGTCCATAGTGGATCTAACATAATAGTGAGAGTCCTGTCCATAGTGGATCTAACATAATAGTGTGAGAGTCCAGTCCATAGTGGATCTAACATAATAGTGTGAGAGTCCAGTCCATAGTGGATCTAACATAATAGTGAGAGTCCAGTCCATAGTGGATCTAACATAATAGTGTGAGAGTCCAGTCCATAGTGGATCTAACATAATAGTGAGAGTACAGTCCATTGTGGATCTAACATAATAGTGAGAGTCCAGTCCATAGTGGATCTAATATAATAGTGAGAGTCCAGTCCATAGTGGATCTAACATAATAGTGAGAGTCCAGTACATAGTGGATCTAACATAATAGTGTGAGAGTCTAGTCCATAGTGGATCTAACATAATAGTGAGAGTCCAGTCCATAGTGGATCTAATAAAATAGTGAGCGTCCAGTCCATAGTGGATCTAATATAATAGTGAGAGTCCAGTCCATAGTGGATCTAACATAATAGTGAGAGTCCAGTCCATTGTGGATCTAACATAATAGTGAGAGTACAGTCCATTGTGGATCTAACATAATAGTGAGAGTCCAGTCCATAGTGGATCTAATATAATAGTGAGAGTCCAGTCCATAGTGGATCTAACATAATAGTGTGAGAGTCCAGTCCATAGTGGATCTAACATAATAGTGTGAGAGTCCAGTCCATAGTGGATTTAACATAATAGTGTGAGAGTCCAGTCCATAGTGGATCCAACATAATAGTGAGAGTCCAGTCCATAGTGGATCTAACATAATAGTGAGAGTCCAGTCCATAGTGGATCTAACATCATAGTGTGAGAGTCCAGTCCATAGTGGATCTAACATAATAGTGAGAGTACAGTCCATTGTGGATCTAACATAATAGTGAGAGTCCAGTCCATAGTGGATCTAATATAATAGTGAGAGTCCAGTCCATAGTGGATCTAACATTATAGTGAGAGTCCAGTACATAGTGGATCTAATATAATAGTGAGAGTCCAGTCCATAGTGGATCTAACATAATAGTGTGAGAGTACAGTCCATAGTGGACCTAACATAATAGTGAGAGTCCAGTCCATAGTGGATCTAACATAATAGTGTGAGAGTCCAGTCCATAGTGGGGCCAGCAGTAGACCATCCCGACCATCAGCAGCAGTGGGCGCCGTCTGCTCCACATGCTGTAAGTCTTTGCTGTCGTCCAGCATTCTGTTTTTGTTTACTTCTCAGCCAGTTCAGTTTTAGTTTGGTTTTGCTTCAATGCCTTTTGTTTATTTTTGGTTTAAGCATTAGATACCTTTTTTTTTTTTTTTTACCTGCACGCTGCCTCCCGCTGTCGTCTGCATATTGTGATCACGACAAACCATGTTCCCGACATCGACAAAGCAATTCGCTACCTACTGCCACCTACTGATATGGAAGAGTATTACACCGTTACTCTGCCAAGCTCTAGACCAGTGTTTTTCAACCTTTTTTGAGCCAAGGCACATTTTTTGCGTTGAAAAAATCCGTAGGCACACCACCAGCAGAAATCATTAAAAAATGAAACTCAGTTGACAGTAAAAAGTCGTTGTCGCAATTGATGGGTATGACTTTAAACCATAACCAAGCATGCATCACTATAGCTTTTGTCTCAAAGTAGGTGTACTGTCACGACCTGTCACATCACATCCCTGACTTATTTGGATTTTTTTGCTGTTTTCCTGTGTGTAGTGTTTTAGTCCTTGTCTTGCGCTCCTATTTTAATGGCTTTTTCTCTTTTTTTGCTATTTTTCTGTAGCAGTTTCATGTTTTCCTTTGAGCGATATTTCCCGCATCAACTTTGTTTTAGCAATTAAGAAGATTTTAGTTGTTTTTATCCTTCTTTGTGGGGACATTGTTGATTGTCATGTCATTGTTTGGATGTACATTG
This sequence comes from Nerophis lumbriciformis, assembly GCF_033978685.3. NCBI lineage: Eukaryota > Metazoa > Chordata > Actinopteri > Syngnathiformes > Syngnathidae > Nerophis > Nerophis lumbriciformis. The sequence continues at coordinate 16,045,467 of NC_084559.2, forward strand.
TGGACGCCGTCTTTGCTCCGCAGTAAGTCTTTGCTGTCGTCCAGCATTCTGTTTTTGTTTACTTTGTAGCCAGTTCAGTTTTAGTTTTGTTCTACATAGCCTTCCCTAAGCTTCAATTATTTTTCTTTAGGGCACTCACCTTTTGTTTATTTTTGGTTTCAGCATTAGACTCAATTTTACCTGCACCCTGCCTCCCGCTGTTTCCGACATCTACAAAGCAAATAGCTACCGGCTGCCACCTACTGATATGGAAGAGTATTACACGGTTACTCTGCCAAGCTCTAGACCAGTGTTTTTCAACCTTTTTTGAGCCAAGGCACATTTTTTGCGTTGAAAAAATCCGGAGGCACACCACCAGCAGAAATCATTAAAAAACGAAACTCAGTTGACAGTAAAAAGTCCTAGTCGTAATTGTTGGATATGACTTTAAACCATAACCAACCATGCATCACTATAGCTCTTGTCTCAAAGTAGGTGTACTGTCACCACCTGTCACATCACATCATGACTTATTTGGAGTTGTTTGCTGTTTTCCTGTGTGTAGTGTTTTAGTCGTTGTCTTGCGCTCCTATTTTGGTTGCTTTTTCTCTTTTTTTGGTATTTTCCTGTAGCAGTTTCATGTCTTCCTTTGAGCGATATTTCCTGCATATACTTTGTTTAAGCAATGAAGAAGATTTTAGTTGTTTTTGTCCTTCTTTGTCGGGACGTTGTTGATTGTCATGTCATGTTCTGATGTACATTGTGGACGCCGTCTTTACTCCGCAGTAAGTCTTTGCTGTCGTCCAGCATTCTGTTTTTGTTTACTTTGTAGCCAGTTCAGTTTTAGTTTCGTTCTGCATAGCCTTCCCTAAGCTTCAATAATTTTTCTTAAGGGCACTCACCTTTTGTTTATTTTTGGTTTCAGCATTAGACTCAATTTTACCTGCACCCTGCCTCCCGCTGTTTCCGACATCTATTAGCTACCGGCTGCCGCCTACTGATATGGAAGAGTATTACACGGTTACTCTGCCGAGCATAAAATAGAGAGTAGATCCAGCAAAAAATATACATTATAAACAAAGAGAGGTAACTAACATAGAAGCAGTCTGGTAATAGGAATTTGCTGCTAAAGTGTTTGTCTCTCAAGTTTTGAACGGAGCGCGGGGGCAAGTACGGTGTACGGATTTGGCCCCCCGGCCGCCAGTTGAATAGCCCTGCTTTAAACCAAACTAAAGTACACTGGAACCCTCTGATGTCCAGGTGTCCGTGGAGATGGACATGAGCAAACCGGACCTGGCGGCGGCCCTGAAGGACATCAGGGCCCAGTATGAGAACCTATCATGCAGGAACCAGGCCCAGGCAGAGGAGTGGTACCGCTCCAAGTTCGCAACCGTGACAGAGGCCGCGGCACGCAACCAGGACGCCATCAAGCACTCAAAGGAGGAGTTGACCGAGTACCGCCGGCAGGTGCAAGCCCGCACCTTGGAGATCGAGGCCCTGAGGGGCCACAACGAGGCCCTGGAGAGGCAGATTGCTGAGATGGAGGACCGCCATAACGGTGAAGTTGGAGACATGCAGGTATGTGAGCGCGTCGCACCCAGACGCCACCGCTCTGCTGAGCGGGTCACCCGTGTAAAAGTCATGTGTGCTTCTAGGACACCATTGAGCAGCTGGAGGGGGCGCTGCGTAGCACCAAAGGAGAAATGTCCCGCCACCTGCGGGAGTACCAGGATCTGCTCAATGTCAAGATGGCTCTGGACATTGAAATTGCTGCTTACAGGTTTGCAACAACACAAATACCGTATTTTTCCTGATTATAAGTCGCGCCGGAGTATAAGTCGCACCGGCCGGAAATGCATAATAAAGAAGGAAAAAAAACATATATAAGTCACACTAGAGTTTAAAGTTTTCCTATAACAAATCATGTAAATCCAATGAATTAACCCAAAAATATAAACACAGAACCATTTAACAGAGAATATACAGTGCATCTGGAAAGTAATCACAGCGCTTCACCTTGTCCACATTTTATGTTACAACCTTCTTCCAAAATGGAAGAAATTTATTTTTGTTCTCAAAATTCTACAGACAACACCCCACAATGACAATGTGAAAAGTTTTTTTTGTTTTGTTTTCAATTTGCAAATGCACTATAAAATAAAAAAGCCTTCCCGGTAAGGTCTATTCAGGTGTACTGGAGAGGAGGCTAAGCCGGATAGTCGAACCTCAGATTCAGGAGGAACAGTGTGGTTTTCGTCCTGGTCGTGGAACTGTGGACCAGCTCTATACTCTCGGCAGGGTCCTTGAGGGTGCATGGGAGTTTGCCCAACCAGTCTACATGTGTTTTGTGGACTTGGAGAAGGCATTCGACCGTGTCCCTCGGGAAGTCCTGTGGGGAGTGCTCAGAGAGTATGGGGTATCGGACTGTCTGATTGTGGCAGTCCGCTCCCTGTATGATCAGTGCCAGAGCTTGGTCCGCATTGCCGGCAGTAAGTCGGACACGTTTCCAGTGAGGGTTGGACTCCGCCAAGGCTGCCCTTTGTCACCGATTCTGTTCATAACTTTTATGGACAGAATTTCTAGGCGCAGTCAAGGCGTTGAGGGGATCTGGTTTGGTGGCTGCAGGATTAGGTCTCTGCTTTTTGCAGACGATGTGGTCCTGATGGCTTCATCTGGCCAGGATCTTCAGCTCTCACTGGATCGGTTCGCAGTCGAGTGTGAAGCGACTGGGATGAGAATCAGCACCTCCAAATCCGAGTCCATGGTTCTCGCCCGGAAAAGGGTGGAGTGCCATCGCCGGGTTGGGGAGGAGATCTTGCCCCAAGTGGAGGAGTTCAAGTACCTCGGAGTCTTGTTCACGAGTGAGGGAAGAGTGAATCGTGAGATCGACAGGCGGATCGGTGCGGCGTCTTCAGTAAGGCGGACGCTGTATCGATCCGTTGTGGTGAAGAAGGAGCTGAGCCGGAAGGCAAAGCTCTCGATTTACCGGTCGATCTACGTTCCCATCCTCACCTATGGTCATGAGCTTTGGGTTATGACCGAAAGGACAAGATCACGGGTACAAGCGGCCCAAATGAGTTTCCTCCGCCGGGTGGCGGGGCTCTCCCTTAGAGATAGGGTGAGAAGCTCTGCCATCCGGGAGGAGCTCAGAGTAAAGCCGCTGCTCCTCCACATCGAGAGGAGCCAGATGAGGTGGTTCGGGCATCTGGTCAGGATGCCACCCGAACGCCTCCCTAGGGAGGTGTTTAGGGCACGTCTGACCGGTAGGAGGCCGCGGGGAAGACCCAGGACACGTTGGGAAGACTATGTCTCCCGGCTGGCCTGGGAACGCCTCGGGATCCCACAGGAAGAGCTGGACGAAGTGGCTGGGGAGAGGGAAGTCTGGGCTTCCCTGCTTAGGCTGCTGCCCCCGCGACCCGACCTCGAATAAGCGGAAGAAGATGGATGGATGGATGGACTATAAAATAAAAAAATGTACATAAGTATTCACAGCTTTTGCTAGTCGGGATAGAGGGAAAGATGAATGTGGCAATGTACAGAGACATCCTGGACTTTTCGTGCAACTTGATGGAACTTGAGAGTTGTTTGTTTACATGCTTTTTTATTCATTTATCTTTGCTATTTGGGCTTATTGAACCCTAATTAGAATAAAAACTAAAAATCATCTTTTGATATGATGTACTTAGTCCATAAATACACAAACGGGTACTTCATGTTTAGTGACATGCTAATTCTTATTTTTACACTTTTTTCCCCCCCAAATTCCATTGTATGTTATACTTTTCTGACACCACCAGATGGCAGTATAAGTGTCCACATAAGTGGCCATAAGACCCCAATTCAGTAGTGTACACAATTTTGGAAATAAAAGCTAAAAGGTGTTGTCCACGCATGTGGCAACTACCTTTAGAGGTTTTAAGCATCATATTCAAAAGACTTGAGGCTGTAGTTTCTGCCAAAGGCGCATCTACAAAATATTGAGCAAAAGCCATGGATACTTATGTACATGTGTTTTTTAATTTTGATACATTTACAACATTAAAAAAAAACTTTTTCACATTCAATACAATTATTTTGGTTTTGATGCCGGTTTATTGATTTTTAAATGTGCCAAAAAATAGCTCGTTTTGTACACTAGTGACAAATTGAGGTGGTTCAATGCCCAGCAGTGCGCAGGTGTGTTTCTGTATAGTATTTCTCCCGCCGGGGTCATGTGGCGACATAAATGATGGTATTTTAAAGGGTATTTGTTGAAGTCGGACTAAGTAAGACATCACTGAAGGCCTAGGTGGGAAATGCACGGCCCGCCACTGGTTTTTAACGGTGTATTACTGTAAATGGAAAGACGTTACATTTGCTTTTATGGTAGAAAAACTGGCAGCTAAATTGCCAGAATACAAAAAAAACTTGTACTGTTTTTCCATAAACAATATAATGTTGTAAAAAATTTAACACGAACATTCTGGCAACTAAGCTACCAGCTTTTTCCCGTAAAACCCCCCCCACCCCAAAAATAGTGGTACTGTGTGAGGTTCAAACACTGATGACATCTATTAAACGAGACAAGAAGCAAGGAATTAAACAGAGACAGAATTAAATTTGGCTCAACTTGAGGAGAAACGTCTGGGCTGTACTCTAGACAGTCTCCAGCACGCTCTAACGAAAAAAGGTTCACGTCTCCTCTTTTATTTGGATATTCCCTGTTTACACAACAACAGCTGTTTCTAAAGGAATGGGGTGGGGGAGGGGGCATGTAAACAGTGTTGCGTTTGGACCAGTTGTTCCTCCCAGGGAATTCAAGTCGCTGTTCGCTCCCAAGCTCTTTACGACACTTAAAGCTGAGTAGAAAAACCACCAGAGACAGAATACGTATTTTGTAATATATTTGCAAAGCTTTGTAAATATACTGAGACCAGTCCAGCATAGAACATTCAATCGCGCCGCTAAGATGGTCTGCCCCCCTCCACTGAAAAACCTTCTCCTCTATCAAGTCTCTCTCCCTCCCACCCTCGCAGTCTTGTCCCTCCAGCCCAAACACATGCACATTGTCCTCCGCACCTGGACATAAGAATAGATAAGAGGAAGGAGTATCTCTCTTTCTTACATTCCACACTCAAGGTTAGCACACAGTATTTGCAGACAACCAAAAGACCACAAATGGAAGAAAAACACTAGCTATTTTGTAATATGATTATGAAATTAAAGAAGTAACACTTAAATACGGATATATGTAAATATCTGCCTCCGACAATTGCCATTGTTTTCGGTCACATTAACACAAAAGAAAAAAGATGCCTCGGGCTTGGACTGGTCCTGGATCGAGCTTGGGCAAGTCTTGGATCACAAAAGATAACCCCTCCCTTTCGTACACAATGGAATTTTACAAGCCTTTGGCTTGGTGCAACAAAGACAGCCTCTTTGTCTGTTCACTGGGAACTCAGCGAACGGAAAGTTTTTTGATAATTTACATACAATTTGTCTGACATATTGTTTTTCCATTTACTGTAAAATGTTGTAAAAAAAACAAACAAACAGTATTTTACAGTAACATGTTGTAAATAATAATAAATAAACCTGTTCATAACCTTTATGGACAGAATTTCTAGGCACAGTCAGGGCGTTGAGGGTATCTGGTTTGGTGGCTGCAGGATTAGGTCTCTGCTTTATGCAGATGATGTGGTCCTGATGGCTTCATCTGGCCAAGATCTTCAGCTCTCACTGGATCGGTTCGCAGCCGAGTGTGAAGCGACTGGGATGGGAATCAGCACCTCCAAGTCCGAGTCCATGGTTCTCGCCCGGAAAAGGGTGGAGTGCCATCTCCGGGTTGGGGAGGAGATCTTGCCCCAAGTGGAGGAGTTCAAGTACCTCGGAGTCTTGTTCACGAGTGAGGGAAGAGTGGATCGTGAGATCGACAGGCGGATCGGTGCGGCGTCTTCAGTAATGCGGACGCTGTATCGATCCGTTGTGGTGAAGACGGAGCTGAGCCGGAAGGCAAAGCTCTCGATTTACCGGTCGATCTACGTTCCCATCCTCACCTATGGTCATGAGTTTTGGGTCATGACCGAAAGGACAAGATCACGGGTACAAGCGGCCGAAATGAGTTTCCTCCGCCGGGTGGCGGGGCTCTCCCTTAGAGATAGGGTGAGAAGCTCCGTCATCCGGGGGGAGCTCAAAGTAAAGCCGCTGATCCTCCACATCAAGAGGAGCCAGATGAGGTGGTTCGGGCATCTGGTCAGGATGCCACTCGAACGCCTCCCTAGGGAGGTGTTTAGGGCACGTCCGACCGGTAGGAGGCCACGGGGAAGACCCAGGACACGTTGGGACGACTATATATCCCGGCTGGCCTGGGAACGCCTCGGGATCCCCCGGGAGGAGCTGGACGAAGTGGCTGGGGAGAGGGAAGTCTGGGCTTCCCTGCTTAGGCTGCTGCCCCCGCGACCCGACCTCGGATAAGCGGAAGAAGATGGATGGATGGATGGATGGATGTTGTAAATGCAAAGTTTTTACTGTAAAACCGACAGTCTACTTAAAACATTAGTCACTGTTACAAGCGGCCCTCTGCCATGACTGCCATGTGGCCCTCAATGAAAACCAGTTTGACACCCGTCATCTAATCCATACCACCTGCGTGGCGCGGTTTGGGAGAGTGGCCGTGCCAGCAACCTGAGGGTTCCTGGTTCAATCCCCACCTTCTATCAATCTCGTCACGTCCGTTGTGTCCTTGAGCGAGACACCTCACCCTTGCTCCTGATGGGTCCTGGTTAGGGCCTTGCTTGGCAAAATCAGTGTGTGAATGTGTGAATGTGGAAATAGTGTCAAAGCGCTTTGAGTACCTCGAAGGTAGAAAAGCGCTAGACAAGTATAACCCATTTACCTGTCCTTTGTAGGAAGCTGCTGGAAGGCGAAGAGTGCCGCCTCAGCACCGTTGGCGGCGCCATGGTCCAGTCCGGTTACCCGGGCTTCTCCTACATGTCGTCCCGCACGTACTCCATGGGCGCGTACAGGAAGTCCAAACCGGAGGAGGAGGAGGAGGAGGAAGACAAGGAGGACGAGGATGACGGCGAGGAGGACGAGGGGGAGGACGAAGACGAGGGCGTGGACCAGGAGGGAGGTGACGGTGAGGAAGAGGAGGAAGACGAGGAGGAGGAGAAGAAGCCAAAAGAGAAGGATGAGAAGGAGAAGGAGAAGGAGAAGAAAAGCCCAAATGAGAAGACCAGCAAGAACTAAAGTGCTTATGTAGCTTCACCAGCATCACCACTTCCCATTGTACATGCGTGTATAACATGGTTGCATCATCCGCACACACACACACACACACACACACACACACACACACACACACACACACACACACACACACACACACGCTCTTGCAAATGGCTGAATCAGCGCAAAGGATTGATCCAGGGGTGTCAAAAGGAAAATCTATTCCCAAGTGGGCCGGAATGGTAAAATCATGGCATGATAACTGAAAAATAAAGACAACTCCAGGTTGTTTTCTTTGTTTTACTCTGGCCAAAAAAATAGAACAAGTACATTCTGAAAACGTACAAATCACAAAATAATCCTCTGGACAAAAAAAACTTCCAAGTTTGTCGAAAATTCTGAGGGAAATTGGTGCAGATTCAAAAACACCATGAGTTTGGACTTGGTCTCAGCCGGAAATTAAACTTTAACTCACAGTCTTTCTGGGATTGAACAAAAAACACGACATGTAAACTCTTCGAGGTATCAAATAGACCATGCGTAGACCAGTGTTTTTCAACCACTGTGCCGAGGGACACTAGTGTGCAGTGAGATACAGTCTGGGTGCCGTGGAAGATTGTCTAATTTCACCTATTTGGGTTAAAAATATTTTTTGCAAACCAGTAATTATAATCTACAAATTATGTGTTAATGTTGAGTGTCGGTGCTGTCTAGAGCTCGGCAGAGTAACCGTGTAATACTCTTCCATATCAGTAGGTGGCAGCCGGTAGCTAATTGCTTTGTAGATGTGGGAAACAGCGGAAGGCAGGGTGCAGGTAAAAGGTGTCTAATGCTTAAACCAAAAATAAACAAAAGGTGAGTGCCCCTAAGAAAAGGCATTGAAGCTTAGGGAAGGCTATGTAGAACGGAACTAAAACTGAACTGGCTACAAAGTAAACAAAAACAGAATGCTGGACGACAGCAAAGACTTACTGTGGAGCTAAGACGGCGTCTACAAAGTACATCCGAACATGACATGACAATCAACAATGTCCCCACAAAGAAGGATAAAAACAACTGAAATATTCTCGATTGCTAAAACAAAGTAGATGCGGGAAATATCGCTCAAAGGAAGACATGAAACTGCTACAGGAAAATACCAAAAAAAGACAAAAAGCCACCAAAATACGAGCGCAAGACAAGAACTAAAACACTACACACGGGAAAACACCAAAAACTCAAAAGAAGTCAGGGCGTGATGTGACAGGTGGTGACAGTACACCTACTTTGAGACAAGAGCTATATTGATGCATGCTTGGTTGTGGTTTAAAGTCATATCCAACAATTGCGACAACGAATTTTTACTGTCAACTGAGTTTCGTTTTTGAATGATTTCTGCTGGTGGTGTGCCTCCGCATTTTTTCAACGCAAAAAATGTGCCTTGGCTCAAAAAAGGTTGAAAAACATTGGCGTAGACCATGCGTGGACATGACTAAGGGGTCAAGTCCACCTATCAATCCAATGCCAACTCAACAAACCGTAAGAAAACGGCGGTAAAAACTATTCAAAAGGGTTAAGTTAACTTTTCCCGGGTTTGACGGAGACATTTTGGGGCAACGAGGGTGCCGAATGACGATGACTTCGAAACAGAACCCATAAAACATACTTGCCAAGCCTCCCGATTTTCCCCGGGAGACTCCCGAATTTCAGTGCCCCTCCCGAAAATCTCCCGTAGCAACCATTCTCCCGAATTTCTCCCGATTTCCACCCGGAAGTCACTGCCTTTAACGTCCTCTACAACATGTCGCCACATCCGCTTTTCCTCCATACAAACAGCGTGCCGACCCAGTCACATAATATATGCGGCTTGTAAGCTCACATTAGCTTGATCAACAGCCATACCGGTCACACTGAGGGTGGTTCGTATAAACAACTTTAACACTGTTGCAAATATGCGCCACACTGTGAACCCACACCAAACGAGAATGACAAACACATTTCGGGAGAACATCCGCACCGTAACACAACATAAACACAACAGAACTAACACCCAGAACACCTTGCAGCACTAACTCTTCCGAGACGCGACAATATACACCCCCCCCTACCCCCCCATCTCCCGAATTCGGAGGTCTGAAGGTTGGCAAGTATGCCCACAAAACAGCAAGTTTTAAGTTTCATGTGGGTCGAGGAGGAGGACGAGCCAGCGTCACCCTTTACTGTGAATACACTTGCCTAACAGAATTGATATAGTGACATCCAGTGGACACATTTAGAACAGCAGTTTCTTTCGTTCCCAAAAAAAAAAACCCACCCAGCTCATTTTTATTAAAAGTTAAAGTTAAAGTAGCAATGATTGAGGCCAGGGTCTTCTAAAGATCCCCAAAATAATTCCTTCTAAGTCTATAACAAGATCTGATAGCTCCGTTACAGCTCTTGTTATTACCAAATCTGTGTTATATGTGTTTTATGTTGCACCATTGCACCAAAAAAAAATTTGTAGTTTGTGAACCCGTTCTCAAACAATGGCAATAAAACTATTCTGATTCTGATTCTGAAAACTCATTTTAAAACCCGTGGAGACCTGGCATTCCAGGCTGTAGCTCCCAGACTCTGGAACAATTTGCACCAGTCCCTCCGTGATCTTGATCTCCCAGACTCTGGAACAATTTGCACCAGTCCCTCCGTGATCTTGATCTCCCAGACTCTGGAACAATTTGCACCAGTCCCTCCGTGATCTTGATCTCCCAGACTCTGGAACAATTTGCACCAGTCCCTCCGTGATCTTGATCTCCCAGACTCTGGAACAATTTGCACCAGTTTCTCCGTGATCTTGATCTCCCAGACTCTGGAACAATTTGCACCAGTCCCTCCGTGATCTTGATCTCCCAGACTCTGGAACAATTTGCACCAGTCCCTCCGTGATCTGGATCTCCCAGACTCTGGAACAATTTGCACCAGTCCCTCCGTGATCTTGATCTCCCAGACTCTGGAACAATTTGCACCAGTCCCTCCGTGATCTTGATCTCCCAGACTCTGGAACAATTTGCACCAGTCCCTCCGTGATCTTGATCTCCCAGACTCTGGAACAATTTGCACCAGTCCCTCCGTGATCTTGATCTCCCAGACTCTGGAACAATTTGCACCAGTCCCTCCGTGATCTTGATCTCCCAGACTCTGGAACAATTTGCACCAGTCCCTCCGTGATCTGGATCTCCCAGACTCTGGAACAATTTGCACCAGTCCCTCCGTGATCTTGATCTCCCAGACTCTGGAACAATTTGCACCAGTCCCTCCGTGATCTTGATCTCCCAGACTCTGGAACAATTTGCACCAGTCCCTCCGTGATCTTGATCTCCCAGACTCTGGAACAATTTGCACCAGTCCCTCCGTGATCTTGATCTCCCAGACTCTGGAACAATTTGCACCAGTTCCTTCGTGATCTTGATCTCCCAGACTCTGGAACAATTTGCACCAGTCCCTCCGTGATCTTGATCTCCCAGACTCTGGAACAATTTGCACCAGTCCCTCCGTGATCTTGATCTCCCAGACTCTGGAACAATTTGCACCAGTCCCTCCGTGATCTTGATCTCTCAGACTCTGGAACAATTTGCGCCAGTCCCTCCGTGATCTTGATCTCCCAGACTCTGGAACAATTTGCACCAGTCCCTTCGTGATCTTGATCTCCCAGACTCTGGAACAATTTGCACCAGTCCCTCCGTGATCTTGATCTCCCAGACTCTGGAACAATTTGCACCAGTCCCTCCGTGATCTTGATCTCCCAGACTCTGGAACAATTTGCACCAGTCCCTTCGTGATCTTGAATCTCCCAGACTCTGGAACAATTTGCACCAGTCCCTTCGTGATCTTGATCTCCCAGACTCTGGAACAATTTGCACCAGTCTCTTCGTGATCTTGACCGTGTTGAAACTTTTAAGAAACATTTGAAAACGTCTCTTTTTAGTAAAGCTTTTAGTTAATGCACCTTTTAACTACCATTTTTAATCCACGTTGTGTCCTTTTGATGTTGCCCCTGTTTTAATTGAATTGTTCTACTTAACCTATGTATTGTGATTTTATATGTGAAAAGTTAAGTTAATGTTAAAGTACCAATGATTGTCACACACACACTGGGAGGTGAGGGGAGCAGTGAGTAGCAGCACTGGCCACGCCCGGGAATAATTTTTTGGTGATTTAACCCCCAATTCCAACCCTTTATGCTGATTGCCAATCAGGGAGGTAATGGGTCCCATTGTTATAGTCTTTGGTATGACTCGGCCGGGGTTTGAACTACTTGGGATCAGGCTTTATCCGGCCCGGGCGGGGGGGGCCGTAGGTTTTGACACCCCTGGTTGGATCCATCGACATCCAGCAAAGCGAGCATGACGCCACAAAGATGACATTAACGCGACATTGTGCCATTCCTGCCCCAACCAGCGCAACCGACCAAACCTTTTGACGTAAACGTCTTGCACACACGCGGCGAGCACACGCATGACAAAACAGCCGGGCCAACTTTTACGGTGCTATTTGAATTTTACGGATAAAAAAGTTGGCGGGACATTTTTATCAGAGCTCAATGCTTCATTGTTTTTGTCTCCGCATCTCGCAATAATGGCAAGTGGTAGGGCACAGCAGGCACACGTCAGAATGGTTCAGGTGACTTAGTCCTCATTACGGTCTTCCTCAAAGCAACATGGCCATGTTTGTGTTGAATGTAGCGATTAGAGAGTGTGCGAGTGGCAGGCAGCTGACCGTGACAGTGACGGCCCTCCACTCACACTGCAAATGACAGGTGGGTGGTGGCTCTGCGGTGTGCACAAGGGCTAGTTTCACCCTAACCCTTTGTGTTACTTGACCCTGAACTCTTACTACGCCAACATTCATCATCCCGTCCCGTCATTATCTTCCTCTCTCTGACACACGAATGAAGCGACGGGCACAAATGCATGGCCTGATTCTGGAAGCTTGAAAAAAAACTTCTCATCATTTGCTTGTTTTGTGTGTTTAATGTAAACTGGCCTTATACATGAAATGTAACAAATGCTGGTTTCCAGGAGGAGGCCTGATGTGCTGCATTCATAATAACTGTGACTGTACTTGCTGCTCGCTCATTGCAGTGATGTTGCTCTCTAAAGCCAAATAAAGCTATTAGTGATGTGAGTCGCCAACCAAGTTGCATCTCGCAGACGCCGTCTTTGTGTCCCTCTCTGCGTTGATTTTTCCAGTTCAACTCATACGTTTATCCTGAGTTTACGTCCTAAAATCCCAAAGCCAAGCAGGACCTCAGGACGCAGCGCCACGCTTATTGGTAATATTTTTACTATTGATTTTGATAATAATAATAAGTGGCTGGCTAATATCCGACATCAGTGATCATCTGCCAGTTTTTACAGTATATACCAGGGGTCGGCAACCCGCGGCTCTAGAGCCGCATGCGGCTCTTTAGCGCCGCCCTAGTGGCTCTCTGGAGCTTTTTAAAAAATGTATGAAAAATGGAAAAAGAAAAAAAAAAAAAAATCAATTTTTTGTTTTAATATGGTTTCTGTAGGAGGACAAACATGACACAAGACTCCCTAATTGTTACAAACAGGCCCGGCCCTAACCAATCTGGCGCCCTAGGCAAGATTTTAGGTGGCGCCCCCCCACATCGGCAGTGAAGTGTATATACTCACAAGAAACCGAATAGCTTTGTCTTTGACCTTTTTTTTTTTTTACTTACAACTATACCTAATATATAAAGGGGTGGAAAAGTGACTATTACCTGCAGGGCAAACATTAGCTAACCAGAAGGCAATAACAATGTAAACAAAAAACACCTGCTTAAAAGATCTAATACAAATGTCCCTGAGGAATGTAAGGTGGGAGTACTGTAATTACCTAACGTTACATTATTATTTTCCATAACAATTTAGCCCCCTCCACAATATTAACCCGACGTTAAAACAGAACTAGCTATTTATTGATTAGCAATTGCCGAATCATGTAACATTAGCTTAATGCTAAAAAGCCAGGTTACTATCACATTCTGTAACAGACAAATAATTTCATATAGGCTAACGTTACCTACCTGCTACCTCTGTCTTTTCTCGTTTCTCCTCCTCTTCTTTTCTCTTTCTTCTTCCCTGGGCACCTGAGTTTTGGCCGTTTTGACATGTTGTGTTGATTTTTTTGATGTGGTGACGTCCAAAAAGAGTCATGATACGGGAAGGGAGGGGGCGCACCGTGCGGGGGCGGGGGATTGTAACAAATAATATTTCTATTAAATAGGCTTTACTTTGCATTTTAATTAACGTGGGATTATTTTTTGTATTTAGAAATAATAGTACCAACTTTTTTTCTTTTTATTTTTCTTCTCCAACATTTGTGGCACTGGCGTGGCGCCCCCTGATGGACGGCGCCCTTAGCATTTGCCTATACGGCCTATGCCACGGGCCGGCCCTGGTTACAAAGCACACTGTTTATATTAAACATGCCTCACTGATTCGAGTATTTGGCGAGCGCCGTTTTGTCCTACTAATTTTGGCGGTCTTTGAACTCACCGCAGTTTGTTTACATGTATAACTTTCTCCGACTTTCTAGGACGTGTTTTATGCCACTTCTTTTTCTGTCTCATTTTGTCCACAAAACCTTTAACGTTGTGCATGAAAGGTGAGTTTTGTTGATGTTATTGACTTGTGTGGAGTGCTAATCAGACATATTTGGTCACTGCATGACTGCAAGCTAATCGATGCTAACATGCTATTTAGGCTAGCTATATGTACATATTGCATCATTATGCCTCATTTGTAGCTATATTCGAGGTCATTTAGTTTCCTTTAAGTCCTCTTGATTCAATTTATATCTCATGACACACTATCTGTATGTAATATGGCTTTTAATTTTTTGCGGCTCCAGACAGATTTGTTTTTTGTATTTTTGGTCCAATATGGCTCTTTCAACATTTTGGGTTGCCGACCCCTGGTCTATACACTGCAAAAAGTCAGTGTTCAAAAACAACAACAAAAAATACAAAAGTTAGGGGTATTTTACTTGAACTAAGCAAAATTATCTGCCAATAGAAAAAGAAAATTCGGCTTGTCAAGACTTTCCAAAACAAGTAAAATTAGCCAACCTCAATGAACCAAAAAATACCTTAAAATAAGTATATTCTCACTAATAACAAGTGCACTTTTTTGGAAGAAAAAACAAATATGAGACCTTTTTGCTCAATATCTTGGAAACTGTTCCTAAATGAAGCAAATGCTAGTGCCATTATCTTGACATAATGATATGCGCTCGGCATTACATTTCTTGAAACCAGCAAACTTTTTTTTTTTTTTTCATTTTATTTTTATTGACATCCAGCATCAGACATTCCTATCCATTACATCATATTCACATCACTCATATATCTATTGTCTGCCCTAAATGTCAAAATATTTTTGTTTATATCCCACCCATACCACTCACCCCCCCCCCCCCCCAAAAAGAAAGAAACAACAAAAAAAACGAAGTAATATCTACAAATACATCAATTAAATAAACAAAGAAAGAGGGGGAAAAAAAATAAGAAAAAAAAATAATAAAAAAAATAAGAGAAATAAATAATAATACATAAAATATAAACAGATACCTATATATATATATATATATATATATATATATATATATATATATATATATATATATATATATATATATACCCACACATACATATATATATATATATAAATATATAAATACATATCTATACATACCTACATATACACTTGTAGGGAGTAATCCCCCCTTTTTTTTTTCTTTTTATCTTTTTTCTTTCCCTTTCTTTTTGGCAATACAATCACTAATTCGAAAAATTAAAGTCAGGTTTATGGAGCGTGACGTAGTTGACCCAATTTTCCCAGTATGAAGTACATTTCTCCAATTTATAATTAATAAAGGCAGTTATCTTCTCCATTTTATATATGTCCATTGTTGTTTCCATCCATTGCTTCAAAGTTGGGCTCCAGCAAACTTATACTAAAAACTAATTTATTGTTCTTAATGCTTACTTGCCAACCCTCCCGAATTTTCCGGGAGACTCCCGAAATTCAGCGCCTCTCCCGAAAACCTCCCGGGACAAATATTCTCCAGAAAATCTCTCGATTTTCAGCCGGAGCTGGAGGCCACGCCCCCTCCAGGCCCATGCGGACCTGAGTGAGGACAGCCTTTTTTCACGACGGGAGGACAACAGGGTGACAAGAACTAAATCATCCAGACTAGATAGGCTCCAGCGCCCCCCGCGACCCCAAAGGGAATAAGCGGTAGAAAATGGATGGATGGATGGATAGATAGAAATTGTATTATTATGTTTATGTTACCTAAAAATAAATATATTTATTAACTAAAAAAAAAAAAAAACTAAATAAATTTTTACTATATTTTGCTAAAAACATCAAAATTAATTGTATTTTTATTTGTATTTTTTCTGACTCCTTATTACATCCAGCCATAGAATTATACATTCAAATAAACATATTTGAAATAATTAATTTTAAATTATCATAATAATTAATTTAAAATGACCATATTTAATTATTAAAATAAATGCTTGTTTATCAACAGAAGCCAAGTTATGTTATATTCCTTAATATTTATTTATGCAAGTTTGAAGTATCAATTATCTAAACACAGTTTTGTTTGCATATTTTCAGGATGTAGATATACATATATATATATATATATATATATGAAATACTTGACTTGGTGAATTCTAGCTGTCAATATACTCCTCCCCTCTTAACCACGCCCTTAACCACGCCCTGCCCCACCCCCGACCACGCCCCCAGCCCCCACCTCCCGAAATCGGAGGTCTCAAGGTTGGCAAGTATGTCTTAATGGAAAGGCAACAAGGCAACCGCTTGTTACTCTCGGGGTCTCCCAGCCGCTCAGGCAAATCATATTGTCTAAAAATGCATGTATATTGTAGCGTCCCGGAAGAGTTAGTGCTGCAAGGGATTCTGGGTGTTTGTTCTGTTGTGTTTATGTTGTGTTACGGTGCGGATGTGTTTGTCATTCTTGTTTGGTGTGGGTTCACAGTGTGGCGCATATTTGTAACAGTGTTAAAGATGTTTATACAACCTGTATGGCTGTTGACCAAGTATGCCTTGCATTCACTTGTGTGTGTGAAAAGCCGTAGATGTTATGTGATTGGGCCGGCACGCAAAGGCAGTGCCTTTAAGGTTTGTTGGCGCTCTGTACTTCTCCCTACGTCCGTGTACACAGCGGCATTTTAAAAAGTCATAAATTGTACTTTTTGAAACTGATACCGATAATTTCCGATATTACATTTAACGGCCGATAATATCGGCAGTCCGATATTATCGGACATCTCTACTTGTGAGTGTTGATGACACGGCTTTGCAACAGTTGATATTCTAGTTTCAAGCCTGTTTTACTCAATATAGGTCATCACATCTCAGCTACAAGCTGTAATATCTTACTGAGATCATTTAGGACCAAAACCCTTAAAACAAGTAAAACACTCTAACATAAAATCTGCTTAGTGAGAAGAATTATATTATCAGACAGAAAATAAGCAAATATCACCCTTATTTGAGATATTTAATCTTATTTAGATTTCAGTTTTTGCAGTGCACGCGCCACACTTATTGATAATATTTTTACTATTTATTTTGATAATAATAATAATTAATATCCGACATCAGTGATCATCTGCCACTTTTTACAATCTATGATGGAAACTACAAAAAACTATGGCAACACTTTAGTATGGGGAACATATTCACCATTAGTTGCTTATTAACATGCAAATTAGTAACATATTGATGAATTAATCATTATTAAGTACTTATTAATGCCTTATTCTGCATGGCCTTATTATACAATGTCAGGGTGTGGTTGCGGCTTAATGCGCGTTTCGTTTTTCCCGGGATGCAAACGGACGACTCCGGACAGGACTTGCAGGTAGGAACATCATTTAATTCACAAACAAATCAAAGCACCACCAAGAACAGAAAACAAGTCGAAAGAAACACGTGCCAATAGCACTCAAAACTAAACTTAGCATGGGTTAGGAGACAAGCAAAACTTGACGAGAGCATGAAGCAAACAAAGAAGCCAGGACGAATGAACAGCAAAGGCAGGCTTAAATAGTGTCTCTTGATTACAAACAGGTGAGTGTTCCGAACAACAGAGGCAGGTGAAAATCATAAGTAACCATGGTGACTAAACTCAGGGGGTGCACAAACAGGAACTAATGTCATGACTTGGTCCTGGGTGTTTGCTTTTCCGGAATGCAACGGAAAGTTGGCTCGGGCGAGACGGGAATGTGAGTACATGATTTATTTAATATATCAAAAAAGTACAAACGAAAAGCGCGCACAGTGGCGGAGAACAAACTATGAAACCAAAAGACTATAGCAAACAAAAGTACAAACGAAAACCGTGCGCAGTGGCGGAGAACAAACTATGAAACCAAAAGACTACAGCATTAATAAAC
Source organism: Nerophis lumbriciformis (assembly GCF_033978685.3). NCBI lineage: Eukaryota > Metazoa > Chordata > Actinopteri > Syngnathiformes > Syngnathidae > Nerophis > Nerophis lumbriciformis. The sequence goes on from NC_084559.2 coordinate 16,063,114, forward strand.
AAAAACTTACTTGGCTTGGACAAAAGTAGCAGCATGAAAGATGGACATGAAAACAAGTGTCAGGAATGTACAGAGCATAAATGTGAGATGTCGCCAGAAAGACAAACTGAAAACAATGAACTTAAATACTACAGACATGATTAACGAAAACAGGTGCGTGACTCAAAACGTGAAACAGGTGCGCGACGTGACAGGTGAAAACTAATGGGTTGCTATGGTGACAAACAAGAGTGCATAATGAGTCCAAACGTGGAACAGGTGAAACTAATGGGTAACCATGGAAACAAGACAAGGGAGTGAAAAGCCAGAAACTAAAGAGTCAATAACTAAACAAAACAAAACATGACTAAAACAAAACATGATTACACAGACATGACAACTAAAGGAGTCCAAAACAAACAGAAAACACAAAACATGATCCAGACCACGGATCATGACATACAACCAGTAAGCCATTAACTAAGAGTCTTCCCTCAATAACCTCAGCATTATTGTTTATTAGTACTAAGTAAGGAAGTTGTTGTATATGATTCTCCCTTTAATACCACTTAATGAATATGGTCTGTTCTTACATAACAAAACACAAAACTACAATAACCCTAACCCTAACCCTAACCCTAAAGTCTTTGCTAGATGCTGGCTTTTCAACTTTGCGCCTATAACAATCCGGATGGTTCTTTTCCTCTTTGGTCCGGAGGACACGACGTCCACAGTTTCCAAAAACAATTTGAAATGTGGACTCGTCAGACCACAGAACACTTTTCCACTTTGTATCAGTCCATCTTAGATGAGCTCAGGCCCAGCGAAGCCGACGGCGTTTCTGGGTGTTGTTGATAAACGGTTTTCGCCTCGCATAGGAGAGTTTTAACTTGCACTTACAGATGTCGCAACCAACTGTAGTTACTGACAGTGGGTTTCTGAATTGTTTCTGAGCCCATGTGGTGATATCCTTTACACACTGATGTCGCTTGTTGATGCAGTACAGCCTGAGGGATCGAAGGTCACGGGCTTAGCTGCTTACGTGCAGTGATTTCTCCAGATTCTCTGAACCCTTTGATGATATTACGGATTGTAGATGGTGAAATCCCTCAATTCCTTGCAATAGCTGGTTGAGAAAGGTTTTTCTTAAACTGTTCAACAATTTGCTCACGCATTTGTTGACAAAGTGGTGACCCTCGTCCCATCCTTGTTTGTGAATGACTGAGCATTTCATGGAATCTACTTTTATACCCAATCATGGCACCCACCTGTTCCCAATTAGCCTGCACACCTGTGGGATGTTCCAAATAAGTGTTTGATGAGCATTCCTCAACTTTATCAGTATTTATTGCCACCTTTCCCAACTTCTTTGTCACGTGTTGCTGGCATCAAATTCTAAAGTTAATGATAATTTGCAAAAAAAAAAAAATGTTTATGAGTTTGAACATCAAATATATTGTCTTTGTAGCATATTCAACTGAATATGGGTTGAAAATGATTTGCAAATCATTGTATTCCGTTTATATTTACATCTAACACAATTTCCCAACTCATATGGAAACGGGGTTTGTACATGTTTTGTCTTTTGATTAAAATAAATATATGATAAATAGAGATACAAACTAAATTGAATATTTGGAATACCTTAGAATTGGTCCTAAATGTACACCCGTGCTTCTCGTTTTTCCAGCATGTTCCAGCCTTCCAGTGTCGGCGTGATGGATGCTCCATCTTTCCGACCGTGACACGAGGAGAGCAATGGCTCAGTCAGGGCCCCGTGAAGTGAGAACAGAGACGTTGACGAGCGTCAGGGAGCAAATCGATTCCAAACCCAGGGGTCCAATCAATGCCACGGCGCGGGCGTGTCGTGGGTTGGCTGCTGAAGCGTCGCCCTTGGTCTGCTCATGTTTTCTGTGTGCCGCAGTCAGCAGTTTTGATATTAGGGAGCGGCATACACAATGGAACTGGTGCCTTCAGGCTGAAGCAACACTCTACATGCTCAACATTGCCATTTAATCATCATAATAATACTTCTTTTTGGTCACTTATTGTAAACAACTACTTAGACTAAATCCCATTCCTAGTAAAACTTTTGCAGGATTGTCCCTCTCTCCCACCACCCTTCCATCCTTCTGTCTCCCTCACACTCTCCCTCCTTTGCTATATATAGACTTCTGCATTGCAGATGCCCCACAGCCCGGCATATTTGGAGGAGCTGCTCAAAAGCCTCTGTTGAATGTGGAGTTTCTTACCCACAGTACAGTAACATATCATATTGTATCGCTGGGGACGATAAGAGTAAGAGCAAGGCAGGACTGTGCATGTGTGCTTTTGCACTGCAGCAAGGGTGAGGACCACACAGTTAAAACCACTGCAGTCGTAATCCTGGAGTGAGTGTGAATGTGGGTACCCGACAAGTTGGGACATCGTTCCTGTATAGAAATAGCAATATTCTGCTAAATGTTCTAAATGTGCATGATGCATTTAGTTTTTTTGCTCAAATAATCCAATTTTTATTGCACAATTCTGTTCATGCAGAATGTCCTTGCACATTATTGAACACTGTCATTGAATACCATATAGTCCTATAGTTTGTGCCACCATATTACTATATATGCATATGTGTATATATACCAGTGACGTGCGGTGAGGTTGATGGCTGGTGAGGCACTGACTTCATCACAGTCAGATTTACAAACATATGAACCCTAAAGAGTATCTTATTCACCATTTGATTGGCAGCAGTTAACGGGTTATGTTTAAAAGCTCATACCAGCATTCTTCCCTGTTTGGCACTCAGCATCAAGGGTTGGAATTGGGGGTTAAATCACCAAAAATGATTCCCAGGCGCGGCGCCGCTGCTGCCCACTGCTCCCCTCACATCCCAGGGGGTGATCAAGGGGATGGGTCAAATGCAGAGGACACATTTCATTACACCTAGTGTGTGTGTGACAATCATTGGTACTTTAACTTAACTTTAACTTTACACATACAAACTGTATTACACAAAAAAGCACATTTAATAAAAAAAACGTTATTATGGTCTTACCTTTACTTAGAAATTAAGTCCATGCGCAGCAACTAAAGCCCTCACTTAAACTTTCCACGTGCAAGATTGAATCTATTTAAAAAAGTGTAACCGAGGGTTTATAAATGTCGCCTATACTGTATGAAACTACAAAATAACAAACACGGAGGCTCCAGTTTACACGAGGACCACTTTATTTACCTTCTTTCAAAAACCTCCGCAACGTGTCATCACTTCCGCTCTTAGCGCCTTCAAAATAAGAGCTCAAGGCATATACTGTATAACAGCGCGTAACAGGAACTTAACATCACAAAGAGGAAAGCCCATGAAAATAGGTTACAAAAGTTATTTAATAAGAAGCCAAAAACTGCAAAAACAATAATGTTCGTGTTGGAGGAGTTGTGAATTAGGAACACCTGCAGTCTGCAGGTGTACCTAATGTTGTGACCCTGCAGTCAGTCACAACTCCTCCAACACGAACATTATTGTTTTTGCACTTTTTGGCTTCTTATGAAATAACTTTTTTAAATAGATTCAATCTTGCACGTGGAAAGTTTAAGTGTGGGCTTTAGTTGATATAACACTGCCGTCAGGGGGTGCATTCTACGGCGGGGGTGCAGGAGGCGGGATTACTGGAGCCTCAGCCAGTGCGTCTTTTGCAGCCGTTTTATGATCGCTCAGCACAAGAAATACGTTACACACATACAGTTGTTGACAAAATACACTGTACATTATATACCTCAGCTAACTAAACTATGGAAATGTATAATATAGTTCATATAGCAATACGGTCTCACTGCACAGCAGGCCAGCAGTTAGCCGAGTTCGGAATCCATGTTGAGGCACTGAGTGACGTGCCTCAACTGGCTGCTGATCACCGCACCGTCTCTTCTCGGTATTTGAACGGCAAATGTGAAAATTCAGCGATTTTGAATAAAAATAATCTAAAACTGGTGAAGTTAAATGGAAAATAACTTTATAGTATAATCACTGGATACATTTAACAATTTAATTTTTTTTTTTTCTTTTTACATTTTTTTTCTTTCCATGATGGCAGGTGAGGCCATGCCTCACCTGCCTCTAGTGACTGCACGTCACTGATGTATACATACATACATTGTCAGGTTCAAACACTGATGACATCTATTAAACAAGACAAGAAGCAAAGAATCAAACAGAGGCAGAATTCAATTTTGACTCAATTGAGGAGAAACGTGTCAACCTATAACCTCTTACAGTGTCCCCCACGCTCTGGCGAAAGATTGTACGCCACCTCTTTTTATTTGGACACTCCCTGTTTACACAACAACATCTGCTTCCAAAGGAATGGGGAGGATGTAAACAGTCATTGTTTTCGGTCACGTCAACACAAAAGAAAAAGATGGATTCAGCTTGAGCAGGTCTTCGATGACAATAGATAACCCCCTCCCGTCTCCTCCCATCGTACATAATGGAATTTTCCAAGCCTTTGCTTGGTGCAACAAAGACAGCCTCTTGTCTGTTCATTGGGAACTCAGAGAACGGAAAGTTTTTTGATAATTTACATACAATTTTTCTGACATACATACATATACAGTCGTGGTCAAAAGTTGACATACACTTGTAAAGAACATAAAGTCATGGCTGTGTAGAGTTTCCAATCATTTCTACAACTCTTATTTTTTTCTGATAGAGTGATTGGAGCACATACTTGTTGGTCACAAAAAACATTCATGAAGTTTGGTTCTTTTATGAATTTATTATGGCTCTACTGAAAATGTGAGCAAATGTGCTGGGTCAAAAGTATACATACAGCAATGTTAATATTTGCTTACATGTCCCTTGGCAAGTTGCACTGCAATAAGGCGCTTTTGGTAGCCATCCACAAGCTTCTGGTTGAATTTTTGACCATTCCTCTTGACAAAATTGGTGCAGTTTAGCTAAATTTGTTGGTTTTCTGACATGGACTTGTTTCTTCAGCATTGTCCACACGTTTAAGTCAGGCCATTCTGAAATCTAAATTCTAGCCTGATTTAGCTATTCTTT
>NC_084559.2:16073145-16103145 GCF_033978685.3 Nerophis lumbriciformis
ATATTTTTCTATGAACGATAAAACACTGAATATTGACAAAATATGAATGTCACACCCCCTTTCGATCGACGTATTTTACAATCAAGTGATACGCAACAAAATTGCAACAAACAGTGAAATATGAACGCGAAGGGTACAAAATAAACCCAACTACAATCTGATATATCTGATACATCACTAAGCTTTAGAACTTTGTTGTGAAAATCTCCTTCCGCGTCTGTGGAAATGCTTCCCGCCCACACTGCTTGGTGCCTCGTCTGAGCCTCTGTGACGTAGATTACCATAGTAACTAATAACTAATTACATGACCATAGTAACTACCGTATTTTTCGGAGTATAAATCGCACCGGAGTATAAGTCGCACCTGCCGAAAATGCATAATAAAGAAGGAAAAAACATATAGAAATCGCACTGGAGCTCGGCCAAACTATGAAAAAAACTGCGATTTATAGTCCGAAAAATACGGTAACTAGATTACCATAGTAACTGGTATATCATCCAAAAATACTTAGTATAGTTCCAGACTTACGGTCATTAGAAAACATCACTGCACATCATAATGGCAGCTAGTTTCCATCTTAAAGATCTAAAAAAGTTATTTGGGAATGTCCGGCGGGCCAGATTGAAAAGATTAACGGGCCTTAATTTGCCCAGGGATTAAGCGGTAGAAAATTGATGGATGGATGGTTTAGAGGTCACGGTTCGGTTAAATTTCGGTACAGTAAGAAAACAACAAAATATTAATTTTTTGGTTATTTATTTACCAAATTTGTAAACAATGGCTTTGTCCTTTTAACATTGGGAACACTATAATAAGTCTGCCCACGTTATTCAACATTAAACTGATACAATGACAAAACTTTTCTTCTACATATAAAAAGTGCAACATTAAACAGTTTCAAGTCAACTCATCATGCTTAATTTATTACAGCATTTGGGAAGCCTGTAGTTGATTTGTATTATGTAAATGTTATATTTTTATCAACATGTGATAGCAGGGACCCTGCCATTCAAAACTAGGCTGCTGCATTACTAATGATTAATGTAACTATAGCTGAAAAAAATGGTACAATAGCAATAGGAGAGACTATTCATCCCTGAACACCACGGAGTTCATGTAGGCTTTATGATGCAGTTACATTGTTATATCAACTATCAGAGTCAGAAACTCTTCATTTAACATAATGTCCTTTTTTGCTGCTTTAACACAGCTCAATCAACACAGAAAAAGGTAAAGTGAAATAACAGACAGACAGGGCTTTGCTGTCCGTAACACACACACACACACACACACACCGCAAAATGAGCTAACGTTACGCTAAAAGCGAATTAGCCTTCACCTCAAGCCAGGACTGCGAGCGAACTGAACTGCCTTTCATATTTCTAGAAGGTCAACAGGCTCATAGTGATGTTACTAGTAGTTGACTGGGAGGTGTTTATTATCATTTGGGGAGAGTCCGCTGCCTGATGCTTACCTGCTAAACGCTAAGCACTGACTACATGCGCTCTGAATACGCACTGCTGATTGGCTGTTACCGCTCTGTTTGTAACCAATCAGATGGTTGTGTGGGTGGGACAATGCTGGGTGCTGTGGAGAGGACTGACAGAGGCAGAAGGAAGCGGAGGCGGCTACTTAATATGTTCGCGTGGAAACTCGTTCGGTACACCTCCGAACCGAACCGAAACCCCGTACCGAAACGGTTCAATACAGATACACGTACCGTTACACCCCTATTGACAACATATGAATGTCACACCCCCTCTTGATCGACATATATTACAATCAAGCGAAACGCAACAAAAATGCAACAAACACAGCGAAATATGAACGCGAAGGGTAAAAAAAACCCCACCTACAATCTGATATATGTGATACATCACTAAGCTTTAGTACTTTGTGGTAAAAATCTCCTTCCGCGTCTGTCCCTGACACCCGCATTTCAGGCTGGCTCTGGACACACTCTGTGGAAACGCTCCTCACCCACACTGCTTGGTGCCTCGTTTGAGCTGCTGTGACTTAGATTACCATAGTAACTAATTAGATTACCATAGTAACTAATTTGATTACCATAGTAACTAATTCGATTACCATAGTAACTCATTAGATGACCATAGTAGCTAGTATATCAAAAGCGCAGATTCCAACCATTGAAATACTTTGTATAGTTGAAGACTTACGATCATTAGAAAACATCACTGCACATCACAATGGCAGCTACAGTTTCCATCTTAAAGATCTAAAAAAATTATTTGGGAATGAAAAGCTTGACGGGCCGCATGTGGCCCCCGGGCCTTAATTTGCCCAGGTCTGCCGTAGAGAGTGAACTCCACATACTAAAGCAATGATTTGATGCTAATAAACTATCAATCAACCTAAATAAAACAAAATATACAATTTTTGGAAATAAGAAAAATAGCATACAGTGTCACATAAGAATTGATGATATGGAGATAGAAAGGGTGTATTCTAGGGCTGGATGATATGGCCTTTTATTAATATCTCGATATTTTTAGGTCATGTTATATATCTCGATATTTTGCCTTAGCCTTGAATGAACACTTGATGCATATATTCACACCAGTATGATGATTCTATGTGTTTACATTAAAACATTCTTGTTCATTCTGCATTAATATATATGCTCATTTTAAACTTTCATGCAGAGAGGGAAAGGTTTTAAGTGTTGTACGAGTATACAAATGTTTTAAATTCGATTTTCCTCTAAGATTATATTTCTCTTCTTTTGTTGAAAATAATTGTTGTACATTCTTGTGTAGCAGGTTATAGTTTGCTTTATACATCATTTTAGCTGTTTGCAAATGCACCAAATCGTTCAATTTCAATGTTTGTGATTTAATAAATAAAAGGGTTTGTATGTTCTCTATATCCAACAGTGTGTATTATTCTAACTGATCTTTTTTGTAACACCGTTAATGAATGAAGTGTACCTTTGTAGTTGTTTCCCCATATTTCTACACAGTAACTCAGATATGGTAACACTAGCGAACAGGAAAGAATATGAAGTGATTTTTGGTCTAGAACATGTGGTGTTACGGCAGTGAGTTTAACAGATGCCAACTAGTCTGGCTGTGCGATAGTATAATGTGTAAACCGGGGCAGGAAACAAGACACCTCTTGCACACATGTACCGCAGACCATCCTTAAGAAGCAGCGTTATGATGACATTTATCGTATAAAGTTGTAACGAGATTGTCATTGCAACCTGCGGGCCCTGTGATAGTTAAATACACTATTATAATTATCATAATCAATCTTGAATCCCACTAGACCTGTGGTTCTCAAACATTTTCCACCAAGTACCACCTCAGAAAACATTTGGCTGTCCAAGTACCACCATAATGACCAGATCTGGGCAAATTAAGGCCCGGGGGCCACATACGTCAAGCTTTTCAATCTGGCTCGCCGGACATTTTTTTTTTAGATCTTTAAGATGGAAACTGTTGCTGCCATTAAGATGTGCAGTGATGTTTGCAAATTACCATAAGTGTTCAACTATGCAATGTATTTCAATGGTTGGAATCTGCGCTTTTGCATGATATTTTAGTGACTTGTGTTGTCCCGATGCCAATATTATTTTGATACTTTTCGGTACTTTTCTATACTTTTCTAAACAAAGGGGACCGGAAAAATTGCATTATTAGCTTTATTTTAACAAAAAATCTTAGGGTGTGGCGGACCGGTACCTTTCAGAGGCGGTTTGGTACCGAATATGATTCATTAGTATCTCAGTACTATACTAATACCCGTATACCGTACAACCCTACTAGTGACTATGGTAATCTACGTCACAGCAGGTCAGACGAGGCACCAAGCAGTGTGGGTGGGGAGCGTTTCCACAGAGTGTTTCCAGAGCGGCCAGTCTGAAATGTAGGTGTCAGGGACAGACGCAGAAGGAGATTTTTACAAGAAAGCTCTAAAGCTTTGTAATATATCAGATATATCAGATTGTATTTTACCCTTCACGTTCATATTTTGCTGTGTTTGTTGCATTTTTGTTGCATTTGGCTTGATTGTAAAATATGTCGATTGAGAGGGGGTGTGACGTTCACATGTTCGCAATATTCAGGGTTTTATCGTTCATAGAAAAATGTAAAATTCCGTTTTTAAGGCTGTCTGTCATAACATTTTTAGCATTCAATCAGACTTTATTTTGAGGTTTTATATTAGTTTTCCTAAGAATAGATATACCGGCCCCCAGACACGTTTTCTTCTCTAAATTTGGCCCCCGAGTCAAAATAATTGCCCAGGCCTGATAATGACCAATATTAAGATAAAAACACAGCAGCACAGTGGGCATAGGTATTCATTAAAACCAAGATAGAGGTTTTATTAAACAAGTATGTTGCATTTTTTTGCCACTATAACATTACACACAATTTTAACAGTAAAATTGTTTGAATATAGGAAAATAAAACACTACTTTATTAAAGTAATACTTTAGATCACCCGCAGTTCAATGTTCATTTTAGAACAGTTAAATAATAGCATGCAGATATAAAAAAGTGCTAAGGGGAACGCTAGTAGTCAAGTGGTGTTGGTGTTGACATGTTTTGGCTCAGATACACACAATAATCTGGTCTAGAATACTATTTTCCTCTTCATTTAATCTTTTGTCTGCACAACCTGGTCCTCCAGGAAAGAGCAACATGTTGTCATGCTGGGTTGATGCCTCCACATCCTGCGTGGGGGGAGAATTGTCAGTTCCCCTCCTTGTTTTCTCTGAAAGGTTGCACAGACACACACTAAAACAAATACAAATGTTTATTACTGTTCGACTATGGTGTTGTTGGGTGGCTTGCACAATTATTTACCTTCATGCCTGTGCGTCTCATTGGATAATTATGGCTCCTTGTTGTTGTTTGGAATGCCAGCTTTACTACAGCAGGCCCAGCTTGTTGTTATGTGAAAATGTGGTGGCTATTTTTAACTCAAGCATCCCGAAAGACAGATATCGTCTCCATGGAAACCACAGAGCGTGGAATTTTGTGTGCAACTGTGCGTGTGTGTGTATTTTTGTGCATCTTTTCTAGATTTACAGAGTGCCCTTTCTTTAGGAGGACTTATGAGAATTGAAAACAAATGTTAACATATGACTTCTTCAAGCTGTGACTGTGTGAGAATGTGTTGCTGGTGGTATGGCAGACCGTCAGTGAACCGTCTGCTCTGCGGTGATAATTCCAAGCCTAATTTGGTCACCAGCCACAGCCTGTCTTCTGCTCAGTGTTAGTGATGTGTGAAGATCTTTGCACTGAGCAGCACAATTAAGATTATTTGGCATTACTCGTACAAGTCCAATACATGTCATTACACTAAATTCACAAGCGAAGAAGACATAGCCAGAGTGACGGAGACTGTTGAGCAGGTTGTTGTTGTTACTCGTTGTTACCCACATTGAATGATAGTTCATTGCTGTGTTAAATCAATCAATCAATCAATCAATGTTTATTTATATAGCCCTAAATCACAAGTGTCTCAAAGGGCTGCACAAGCCACAACGACATCCTCAGTACAGAGCCCACATAAGGGCAAGGAAAAACTCACCCCAGTGGGACGTCGATGTGAATGACTATGAGAAACCTTGGAGAGGACCGCATATGTGGGTAACCCCCCCCCCCCCCCCCCCCCTCTAGGGAGACCGAATGCAATGGATGTTGAGTGGGTCTAACATAATATTGTGAGAGTACAGTCCATAGTGGATCCAGCATAACAGTAAGAGTCCAGTCCACAGTGGGGCCAGCAGGAAACCATCCCGAGCGGAGACGGGTCAGCAGCGCAGAGATGTTCCCAACCGATATACAGGCAAGCGGTCCACCCCGGGTCCCGACCCCGGACAGCCAGCACCCCATCCATGGCCACCGGATCTGTGTGTCTCCCCTTCCACAAGGGATAGGGGGGAGCAGAGGAGAAAAGAAAAGAAACGGCAGATCAACTGGTCTAAAAAGAGGGGGGCTATTCAAAGGCTAGAGTATACAAATGAGTTTTGAGATGGGACTTAAATGTTTCTACTGAGGTAGCATCTCTAACTGTTACCGGGAGGGCATTCCATAGTACTGGAGCCCGAATAGAAAACGCTCTACAGCCCGCAGACTTTTTTTGGGCTCTGGGAATCACTAATAAGCCGGAGTTCTTTGAACGCAGATTTCTTGCCGGGACATATGGTACAATACAATCGGCAAGATAGGCTGGAGCTAGACCGTGTAGTATTTTATACGTAAGTAGTAAAACCTTAAAGTCACATCTTAAGTGCACAGGAAGCCAGTGCAGGTGAGCCAGTATAGGCGTAATATGATCAAACTTTCTTGTTCTTGTCAAAAGTCTAGCAGCCGCATTTTGTACCAATTGTAGTCTTTTAATGCTAGACATAGGGAGACCCGAAAATAATACGTTACAGTAATCGAGACGAGACGTAACGAAGGCATGAATAATGATCTCAGCGTCGCTAGTGGACAAAATGGAACGAATTTTAGCGATATTACGGAGATGAAAGAAGGCCGTTTTAGTAACACTCTTAATGTGTGACTCAAAGGAGAGAGTTGGGTCGAAGATAATACCCAGATTCTTTACTGAGTCGCTTTGTGTAATTGTTTGGTTGTCAAATGTTAAGGTGGTATTATCAAATAAATGTCGGTGTTTAGCAGGACCGATAATCAGCATTTCCGTTTTCTTAGTGTTGAGTTGCAAGAAGTTAGCGGACATCCATTGTTTAATTTCATTAAGACACGCCTCCAGCTGACTGCAATCTGACTCGTGCTGTTTAATTTCATCAAACAGAACAACTCACTATGTTTCCATAAAGTGGTTGACTTTGACTGCAGTTGAAATGTCTGACGATGCCAATATTCCCAAATCTAGACCCATATTGCTGTTATTAGGGATGTCCCGATCCGATATTGATATCGGAAATCAGTCCGATATTAGCCAAAAAAGTGAATATCGGATTTTATCGGACTGAATCTAAAAACTCCGATATAAGTGCTCCGATATAAGCTGTCCATTTACCGCTGCAGCACGTCTATAATAGGTGACTCTGGTTTGATCACACTCCAACACAGTAGGTGGCGGCAATGCCCCTTGATTAACGTTGGTGCCGGCCGCGGAAGAAGAGCGTCTCTGATCCAGCATGCACAGCCCACGTGATCACAACGACAACGCGTGTGCTTGCAGCAAAGTGTAGTGATGTCGGCTGTGTGCAAGTATTTTAACCTAAACTCGGACAAAGACGTTGCCGCTAAATGCAACATTTGTCGGGCGCAAGTGTCCCGTGGAGGGACAGAACCGGGAAGGTTCAATACAAGCAACCTCATCAAACCTCGAACCTCGCTACATTATTCCTAGCCGCCACTACATTGTAGACAAAACTATACCCCAGATGCACGAAGAGGTTAAAAAGTGGACAATATTGTGTTGTTTTTGTTGTTTTTGTCCCTGCCCACAGTTGTTTCCAACATATGCTGACAGTAAAACAAATAACTGAAGTGAACTTGAATTGTTTGCACTTTAAAACGTTTTTTTTTAATTTTTTTTATTGGATTTATTTAGGTTATTTTTCAGGGTCTTCTAATTTATTTTTAGTTTATTCTATTCAATTGTATAATTATGTTGGTATTAGTGGTTATTTTGCACTTTAAATATAAGATTTTGTTTTTATTGGATTTGTTGAGGTAATACTCTTATGTTGAAGGTTAACATTTATGTAACCAATTGGTTAATAATAAATGGGTCAGTTTTTCTTATACCTACTCTTGCTGACTATTGTTTTCTGTTTTAACACTACAACATCAGTAACAGTAACATCACTTTATCAAGCCTTTTCTAACATTCCACACAACAAAATAAGGAATAAATATATGTATGATTCGTGCCTATATCGTATCCTATTGATATCGGTATCGGCCAATACTCAAGGCTACAATATCGGGATCGTATCGGAAGTGAAAAAGTTGTATCGGGACATCCCTAGCTGTTATGATGTTGGAATTGTCATGGTATCATCTTCTGTGAAAGGACTGCAGTCTACCTTGTCGGTATGCACATGTGTCATGTGAGCAAGTTTTAATGTTGTAAATGTGATGTTTTATGTGTTGTTTACTGCTTTTAATGTAACCTTGCTGCTGCCCTCTTGGCCAGGTCTCCCTTGGAAAAGAGATCTTTGATCTCAATGGGATTTTACCTGGTTAAATAAAGGCTAATAATAAAATAAATAAAAGTATCATTATTAGTGTGGTATTGTTGAATGTGCTCATGAAGTACTTATATACACCATCCATCCATCTATCCATGTTCTACCGCTTGTCCCTGTCTGGGTTGCGCAGGGTATTTTCCGGACTATAATGCGCATTTAAAATCCTTTTTTTTTTCTCAAAACTCGACAGTGCGCCTTATAACCGGGTGCACCGAATGTACGTAATAATTCTGGTTTTGCTTACCGACCTCGAAGCTATTTTATTTGGTACATGGTGAAATGATAAGTGTGACCAGTAGATGGCAGTCAAACATAAGAGATACGTGTAGACTGCAATATGATGGCAGTCACACACAAGCGATACGTGTAGACTGCAATATGACTCAAGTAAACAACACCAACATTTTATATGTTCCATTGAAAATATAGAACACTACAAACGGCACTCAAAAATCAATCAAAATGTTTTAGTACGACTTTGGTAAGCTATGAAGCCGCACCGCTTGTTGCATTGTACTGTGCTTCAACATAGGAGTATTATTATGGTGTGTGTATAAGGTAAGACATATTATTTGGCGTTTGGTTTCGCAATATTATGCAAAAGCAACTTTTCTTTCCTTCTGTTACCTGCTGATCTGTATTTGGGATCTGCATATGTCCTGAGAAAATGCGCCATCCACCTTTTGTAGTTTGTGCCGACGCCGTAGTCGATAAGCTTCTTCTTTTTCTTTATCTTTTTGTTATGGGACATTCATCTTCTGCTGTTGCCATTTCTAATATAAAGTAGTGTAAAAGTTCTTACTAATATCTGTCAGTAAACTCGCCATGAAAGCGCTAAAACATACTGGTATAGTGAGTTTAATTATTCACCCAAAGAACTTTAGTTATTAGAGAGTTCCGGTCGGACGGTTTTTCACGGGACACATTTCCCGTGAAAACAAGAACACACTTCCGGCCTTCACAATAAAATTGCTGTGTTGCATCCTGTCTGACTGCGCTAACAAAGTAAGGGTTTCAGTAAAATTGCTGACATATTTCCTGTTATTGATTTGCACTTGATGAAACAATACCGTAATGCAATTTGCAGTTATGGAATGTTGAACTTAGAACCTGTTCATGGTGAGGAGAAACAAATAAAGTCAATGTATGTTTTGTAACAGAGTTGAGACATTTTCATTATGTAAGTGAAGATTTCATCGAATCAAATTGTGATTAATCAATTTGTAACCTTATGAATTTGAATTAAATCAATTCAGGAAATTGGCCATGATATGAAATGTTATTTTTTTCTGTGTTTGTTTGCTTTTTAGGGATCAGATAATGAGCTGAAGTCAGAGAAAGATGACGGGGGAGACAGCCACCCCAAAGGGGAATCAGGAGTCCCGGAGGTGCCAATCCCACCTGATGACACCCCGGAGGTGTTAAACAAAGCCTTGTCTGGACTTTCCTCAAGGTGCATGATGCAGTTTATTCAAAACTCTGCATGAAATATGACTATTCAAATTCCACATTTTAGCACTGATTTAAATGTTTTTCCTCTGTGATGCTAAAAGCTACATCACCTTTAGATTTTTGGTATTCCTACAATTGTGAACGTGTCTCATTGGCATCATTAAAAAAATAACCTGAGTTTTTCTTCACAGTTTGGTGGAATCCATACTTCACTAATAAGCTTGAATTGTCTTTTAAAACATGCATTGTGTGTGTGTACGCGTGTGTTTGCTTTTCTTTCAGATGGAAGAACTGGTGGGTTCGAGGGATTCTCACTCTGGCAATGATTTCTTTCTTCTTCTTTATAATTTACCTGGGCCCCATGGTGCTTATGATGATTGTGAGTATGACCAACACCAAGCAGCATGGCAACAACATCATGGTCAATACATACACACTGCATACTGAATACTGGTGGTGGTCAAGCTACTTCTGTTTTCAACGGGTACTAGGCGCCATTTAGTCTATTTTTTTTATATGCCCTAGGCTTGTGTTGTTTTCGGCGGTACGAACCGATTAAATCGCGAAAAGGACAAATGTTTCTTCAGGGTTCCTCGAGAGATTATCAAAAAGGCAGAAAAGTGAAAGATTTCAATCAATCAAGATTTTTTTCATATTTGTGGAAACGACGACGAGGAAAGCATGCGGCTCACACTCCAGTCCAATGGAGTAGAGTCGAAAGTTGCATGAGTTTGCAGTGATTGCTTCTTTAAAGATTTGTTTGATATACTTGTAACGGTTATTATTTCCCATTCATGTATTATCTTGATATTATTTGTATTTCTTAAACATGTGTGCTACGAGTGTTTTGAAAAGCACCAACTCGGCGTGTCTAAATAACAGAAAGCAAATGTGAGCAAAACCTAAAAGCTTTTACCAAAGGCAACGATCATAAATGAAGCTTTCAGCACATACACAATGATGACATCTATAGTTAAATTTTGATAAAGACAGGGAAAAACACGCTACTGGTAAACGGCGCGTGCAACAAACATAGCAGCTTTGGATGCAAAGTAAAATCATGAAACGCAACCTTATCCGAGCAAAAACGTCTTGATACCAATTTTCTTGACCCAGCCACACACAAAGAAGTTGTAGACCTCCATGCTTTTCCAAGTTTCCATCTGTTTTGTCGTGTAGAATGGCCTCCGAAACACAATAGTTTGATACGTCGCGTGACCGACGTAATCCTTGATATCACTCAACAAATCTTTTTTTGATCAAGTATAGGGATCTATTTCATTTCATAGTTTGATTTATAATATTGTATAATGTAAGGCACATTTTTTTAAAAATTGATACATGTATTTGTTGTATACAAAATACACATTTTATATTTGTACTATAATAGAAGCCATTCTGTGTTTTATCACTTAGTTATTTCTCCTAATGTTCCATAAGACTTATGCCTGGTATTGACTGAATAAAGAAAATTTTAAATAAACTGAATTGAATTCTGTGGGTAGGCTACTACGGAGTACAGATTCAGGTCAAATCAAATGGTACTAGTTTTTAGTACCTGGGTTGCACATGACGTCACGTTGAGTTGCAGATTCAGCACTGGCACAAGCACTTGATGGACTGCCTCTAGGCAATTTTGCAATTATCCATGCAAGCATGCCTAAAAGAAAGTGCTCGAAAGCAAGGCTTTACTTTGGATATGCCATACACATTGTAATGGTTAGCATTAATGATTTTACAACACAACACCTCCAAATTGGCAACCAGAACTACAACTAAGATGTACGTTACAATAAAACAGCTGGTGTGTAATCAGTAGGAATGGGTACCGTTCACATTTAAACCGATAAGGTACGAATTCCCAGGACCTGATAATCGATACCGGTGCTCAGCTGTACCAATTTCTGGTACTTCTTTGCGTGTTAATAAATATTGTTTTTGATAATAAAATAAAAAAATTTATTGCAACATTTAAAAATGAGCTATTTATAAAACTTCTGTCTAGCACAAGTTGTTTGATTGTAACGTGCATCTTAGTTGTAGTTTTCAATACCAAATTTGAAGGTGTTGAAATCGCCATGTAAAATCGCTAATGCTAATCAGTAGCATAGCAAAGCCAAGCAAGCACTTATGTTGGAGCATTTTTTTGCAACCCAGATATTGTAAAATGGCAATGTTTGATTTTACGTGGCTCTGTGTCCCATAGGACCGGCGGGATTCGGTCAGTACCAAAAAAATACCGGATTCGGTACCCATCCCTAGCAATACTTAATGCATATACACTTTGTAGGGCTCAACAAAAGACAAGACTGACACATGATTCACCTTAATGGCAAAGACTAGTTTTTGATGACAAACTGAAATGACTGCCCACTGATAAATGAGACTCAGAAGTGTAAGAAAATGAAAATGTAAAAACTGGACAGCACAGTTACCATTATCAGCTCAGTGTTAAATGGTACATAAACATGATTTTTTATTAATGAACAAGTTAAAATGTGTTACCCCATGAACACACACAAAATGACCAATTACCAAAAATTGGTTACGTTGAGTACCAATACCGATTCCCAGGTATTGGTAATTGGTACAATATCGGTCCAAATGTGAACAGTACCCATCAGTACTCACTTTGTTTTGTAATGTAGTGCTTCTTTGTGCAGGTCATGTGTGTTCAGATCAAGTGCTTCCAAGAAATCATCACCATTGGTTACAGTGTTTACCATTCGTACCATCTGCCATGGTTCAGGACATTGAGTTGGTGAGAAGTTTGAGAACTTACACATTTATGTAATCAATTTGAGACCCTTTTTTTTTTTTTAACTGCATGTCTCATGTGTTAATTTGTTGCAGATTTCATGAGGTTTGGTGTCTTTATTGTTAAAAAAAATAGTGTCGGTGTAGACTAGATTATTAAGTCAATCAACAATAAAAAAAAAAACATAAATTAGATGCATTGTAATCTTACACTAAAGTAGTTTGAATTTGTAGTCCCTTTGTTTCTCCACTGTGTAATAGACATTCACCCTTCCTTTTCATGCCGTAAAACATGGAAACTACTTGATGACGACATAAACTTAAACATTTTATAACGTGTCTTTTATCATTAACCTAATGGGAATGAGTCCATAGCAAATATTGAATGGAAAAATATGTGAAACCTAACTTCATTAAATATTGTTGTCTTCAATCCCTGCTTAAATTCAACATTTCTGCTGTACTGTACCCAAAAATGTTTATTGCGGTCATAAAGCTTGTGCAGGTCAGTTTGTCAATACTGTTTGCGTACAGGTACTTCCTGCTTTGTGTCAATTACTTCTTCTATGGTGAGACGGTCACGGATTACTTCTTCACGCTGGTGCAGAGGGAAGAGCCGCTTCGCATCCTAAGCAAATACCACCGCTTTATCTCCTTTGCGCTCTACCTCACAGGTGACTCCCACAGTATGCCTTTCCTCATATGCTAAGACTAAGCATAACTAATCATTTCCAAAATCATATTAGTGGACTTAAAATACTACCGTACTATTTGTCTATCCATGCAGACTAGATATTATAATTTTTGTGGTTTTGAGAGTTTTGTATTATTTTCCTCATTAAAATGTGGCAACTCAGTCGGTTGCTGTACTTTGTATTCGAGTGGCTCAATCCAAAAGGCATAATTTGAATGTGCCATGTATGGACTATTATTTCAAAGCATGTTTAAAAAAGAAGAGTACAGTTTAACATAAACTGCAACGTCTTGCTTTCCTTCATCTCTTTATCCAAAGAGATTTTACGTATTAAGAAGGGGCCCGATAAGTGAGCCAATTTTTAATGAGAGTGGCTAGAAACTTTGTATTAGTAATTTATTACTGATCTACAAGGACACCTTTTCCTCAGTCCTTATCAAACTATAAATAGAATGTATCCAGCAACCTTGAGTCACTTCCTCCATATTAACACTTGCTTTCTGCTAAAATAGGTTAAACTAAAATCAGTCATTTTGAACAAAGTTGACCTAGATTCTGACTTAATTAATTTGTGTCTAATATGCATTGCATTGACAAGTGTGTGCCTACTTCAGGTTTCTGCATGTTTGTGCTGAGCTTGGTGAAGAAGCACTACCGCCTTCAGTTCTACATGGTGAGTCGCCCTTTGCCTTCGCCCTTAGGGGCATTGGGTTATTGATGAGGCCTGTGGGAGGGCATCTATAGTTGTTAGGACCGTGGGCAGGTTGTCCTACAAATCACTGGCAAGCTTGGCTAAATCCCAACTGTCCCTCTTACAACTTCTACTTTGTCTTGCCACTTAAAACTGGGGGGTAAAATGAAGTGGTAAAAAATATATCCTGATGAAATGAGAAGTAACTCGTTTCCTGCTTCTTCATCCCCTCGAGCTGCTATGACATAGGCAGTAAACATACAATACTATGATGTAATCTTTTCTAATAACTGTGATGTAATGTAGCGCAAGTTTATAAAAAGCAAATATCACAGTTTTCAGAAGCTACAATGTGTAAATGAATTGTTAGTTGGTCGTAATGATGAGTGATTTTAAAATAAGTACAATAACACTAAACATGGCTAATGTACATTTTGACATTAGGCCAGCTGTCTAATCAGTAATGAAATGTAGTAAATTGTAGTGAGCGATTTTAAAATAAAAACATTCATAACATGGCAATATTTTACACGGCGTCTCAGTTATTAATTACGATGAAAATCGTTAATGTGCTTTCTGCTCAGCATGCTTCCCCTAATCCTTGGTTTCAAGTGTGGTCTGTACATAGCACACTTCATTTTGAGGGCTATACACCCCTTGTCACGTCATCCTACCTTTATCAAGCAGTCAAATAACATTTTATTTATATACTCCTGAATCTTGAGTGCCTGAAAGTGCTTCACAAACTCACAACTAGAGATGTCCGATAATATCGGCAGTCCGATATTATCGGCCGATAAATTCTTTAAAATGTAATATTGGAAATTATCCGTATCGGTTTCAAAAAGTAAAATGTATGACTTTTTAAAACGCCGCTGTACGGAGTTGTACACGGACATTGGGAGAAGTACAGAGCAGTTGTGTCTCCCAGTCATACTTGCCAACCCTCCTGATTTTACCGGGAGACTCCCGAAATTCAGTGCCCCTCCCGAAAATCTCCCGGGGCAACCATTCTCCCGAATTTCTCCCGATTTCCACCCAGACAACAATATTGCGTGCCGGCCCAATCACATAATATCTACGGCTTTTCACACACACAAGTGAATGCAAGGCATACTTGGTCAACAGCCATACAGGTCACACTGAGGGTGGCCGTATAAACAACTTTAACACTGTTACAAATATGCGCCACACTGTGAACCCACACCAAACAAGAATGACAAACACATTTCGGGAGAACATCCGCACCGTAACACAACACAAACACAACAGAACAAATACCCAGAACCCCTTGCAGCACTAACTCTTCCGGGACGCTACAATATACACCCCTGCTACCCCTTACCCCCCACACCCCACCTCAATCCCGCCCACCTTAACCTCCTCATGCTCTCTCAGGGAGAGCATGTCCCAAATTCCAAGCTGCTGTTTTGAGGCATGTTAAAAAAAATAATGCACTTTGCGACTTCAATAATAAATATGGCAGTGCCATGTTGGCATTTTTTCCATAACTTGAATTGATTTGTTTTGGAAAACCTTGTTACATTGTTTAATGCATCCAGCGGGGCGTCACAACAAAATTAGGCATAATAATGTGTTAATTCCACGACTGTATATATCGGTATCGGTTGATATCGGAATCGGTAATTAAGAGTTGGACAATATCAGTATATCGGATATCGGCAAAAAAGACATTATCGGACATCTCTACTCACAACAACATCCCACTGCTCCTCCAGAATTTGAGGTTCGACTATTTGGCGGAGCCTTCTCTCTAGTACAGCTGAATAGACCTTACCAAGAAGTCCGACAGTCAGTAAGCCATACTTGCCAACCCTCCCGGATTTTCCGGGAGACTCCCGAAATTCAGCGCCTCTCCCGAAAACTTCCCGGGACAAATTTTCTCCCGAAAATCTCCCGAAATTCAGGCGGACTCAGGTCCATGCGAACCTGAGTCCGCTAACCCACATTATAAACAGCGTACCTGCCCAATCACGTTATAACTGTAGAAGGATGGATGGCGAGTTCTTGGTTTCTTATGTGGGTTTATTGTTAGGCAGTTTCATTAACGTCCTCCCAGCGCGGTAACAACACACAACAACAGCAGTCACGTTTTTGTCTACCATAAAGCAGTTCGTCTGCCGTAAACAGCAATGTTGTGACACTCTTAAACAGGACAATACTGCCATCTAGTGCATTTGATGAAAGCACTTTTGTGCGTGCCACACAGCAATGCATCATCAGAGAGGGTGTTCAGCATGGTTTGAAAAATAGTGACAGAGAATAGAACAAGGATGGACAATTCAACCCATAACTCAACAATGAGTAGATGAGTGTTATGTGTGTGTATATGTGTAAATAAATGAACACTGAAATTCAAGTATTTATTTTTTATATATATATATAAAAATATATATAATAAAATATATATTTATAGCTAGAATTCACTGAAAGTCAAGTATTTCTTATATATATATATATATATATATATGTATTTGAAATACTTGACTTAGTATTTCGTCAAGTATTTCTTATATATATATATATATATATATATATATATGTCTTAATAAGGTTATCCAAAAAATAGTGCTCGATACCGTAGTAGAGCGCAATATATGTATGTGTGGGGGAAAAAAAAAAAAAAGAAAAAAGTAGTCTTGTGATTTTTTTTCCCACACATACATACATATGTATATATATATATATATATATATATATATATATATATATATATACAGTATATGAAATACTTGACTTGGTGAATTCTAGCTGTAAATATACTCCTCCCCTCTTAACCACGCCCCCAACCACGCCCCCCACCTCCCGAAATCGGAGGTCTCAAGGTTGGCAAGTATGCAGTAAGCCATCCCAAATAAATGAATTTTTATATATGAAAAACACCCAATGTTGTCCTTGGAAATATTGTTGTGCACTGTCTGTATCCATAGTTAGACACCTTTTGGGAGTGTGTTTAATTTAAACTTGTCTTGCCAAACCTTTTGAATTGTATTTCTGTTTTCTTCAGTTTGGCTGGACCCACGTGACTCTGCTGATTGTTGTAACACAATCCCACCTCATTATTCACAACTTGTTTGAAGGGATGATCTGGTATGTAAACAGTCTTCTTGCATTACACAAATAAACTCGCAGCAAAATGTAATACTGTCCGTAACCAACCAAGTTCTTCATCTCTTAACATTTCTTTGGTTTATGCTTGTATGCCAATAGGTTTATTGTGCCAATTTCCTGCGTGATCTGTAATGACATCATGGCCTACATGTTTGGTTTCTTCTTCGGCCGCACCCCTCTCATTAAGGTTTGTTTGCATCAGTGGCTCAAGATTAAAATACAAACCACCATTAGGGGAATCCCTCATTTCATACATCTAAATGTAACAAGTCTATTCAAAAGCTGTTATACACGCTGTGTCCTCTGCAGCTGTCGCCTAAGAAGACGTGGGAGGGATTCATCGGTGGCTTGTTCGCCACCATTGTGTTTGGCATCTTGGTAAGGTGTTTGTTTTTTTTCATCACATATTTTTAGACAGCCAGTCATTCTTATCATATTGATACTTTTGAAAAATGTAACTTGGCATTTTAAATAACTGGCCCACTGAAAGGGGCCCTATTATGCAAAACCATCTTTTCCTATTGGTACCTGCTGTTGTGTATTTGGCATCAGTGTAAGTCCTAAAAATTGAAATCAAACATTGGAAGCATTGGGGAGATATTTATAAAACAATGCCTTCCTTCATACTTCCTCCTAACAAATCGTTTGGAATTTACCCAATCTGTAACGATTGGAAAAAATGCCACCGGATAATCCATACATGGTATAAATGTACTCGTGTAAGTGCCATTGTAGCTGTAGTCAATAAGCTAATTTTTTCCTCTATCCTCTTGTTGTGGGGCAGACCGGGTTGTGCATGGGCTTGCATCCTCCATTGTTGCCATTTCTAATACAAAGGAGCATATAGTTTGAATTTATATCTGTCAGTAGACTCTCTATGGAAAAGCTAAAAACTACAATGAAGTTGTAAATAAGACTGCCCACAAAACAGAACATCTTGAAGAGACAGTCAGAAAGCAGCTTGAAAACGGTCTGTAAAACATAAATCTATGCAAAAATCTGACCAAAGAATCACCATTACTTGTTATGTAGACCTCAAGGAAGTGTTTTAAATGTAGAAAAAAAAATCATAATACGACCCCTTTAAATTTCATTCTTTTCATTTCATTTATTTATTTATTAGGACAATATATATTATGCATAAAAACATAGATGCTTGTACCAGACTGTAGTTTAGTAGCTAATTTCCATCTGTAGTCCTAAGTGGGAGGCACAAAGTGCATGTTAAAACACTATTCAAATGTCCATCCAAATATCATACACACATACAGCATACATAATGATATTATCTAAAAAAAAAATACATTACAATAGGTGCAGCCTTCATTGTGCATACAGTACACTGCAAAAAGTCAGTGTTCAAAAACAAGAATTTTTTTTTTACAAAAATTAGGGATATTTTATTTGAACTAAGCAAAATGATCTGCCAATACTGAACTGAACTGAATTATATTTATATAGCGCTTTTCTCAAGTGACTCAAAGCGCTTTACATTGTGAAAACCCAATATCTAATTTACATTTTTAAACCAGTGTGGGTGGCACTGGGAGCAGGTGGGTAAAGTGTCTTGCCCAAGGACACAACGGCAGTGACTAGGATGGCGGAAGTGGGGATCGAACCTGCAACCCTCAAGTTGCTGGCACGGCCGCTCTACCAACCGAGCTATACCACCCCAATAGAACAAGAAAATTTGGCTTGTCAAGACTTTCCAAAACAAGTAAAATTAGCTAACCTCAATAAACCCCAAAATACCTTAAAATAAGTATATTCTCACTAATAACAAGTGCACTTTTCTTGGTAGAAAAAAAAACACAAAACTTTTTTCTCAATATGTTGAAAAATATTCTTAAATTAAGTAAATGCTAGTGCCATTATCTTGACATAATGATATGCGCTCAGCATCATGATTTTTTTCATGCTTGAAGTAAGAAATTATTACTTTAAAAAAGTAGTTTTATACTTGTGAGTGTTAATGACACAGCCTCGCATCAGTTGATATTCTAGTTTCAAGCATGTTTTACTCAATATAGGTCATAAAATCTCAGCAACAAGCTGTAATATCTTACTGATATCATTTAGGACCAAAACCCTTAAAACAAGTAAAAGACTAACAAAAAGGATAATTATCTTACCAGACAGAAAATAAGCAAATATTAACCTTATTTGAGATATTTAATCTTACTTAGATTTCAGTTTTTGCAGTGTACAAGTCAATCACATTAAAAATCCCAATAACTCACAAGTGCGTACATCCCTGGTTGTCTAAAAGCCATGTTTTTGCTTCTCTTGTGAAGGAAGTGAGTGAATTCAAGCTCAGCAGCTCAGACTGGAGCTTGTTCCACTGTTTCACAGCCTTTGCCGTGAAAGCAGATTGGGCAAAGTCTGTCCTACATTTTGGGATACTACACTGCCCTCTAGAAGTTCCTGGTTTTACTTGTGGTCTGGTCTGTGGTCTGAGGTCCGATGGACAACATCTTACAGACTTACAACATTCATCTATTGATACAACTTGGTTCAGTTGTGCTACTTTTTCGTTTTGCAAGTCGTGGGGTTACCAAAATAATAAAATCCATATTGTGTCAAGTTTTTAAAGATAATAGAAACCAATACAACAACAAGAATGACATTGGGTACAACACAACATATTATTTTCCTTAAACAATGCTTGATTTATTACTTAAATCAAGCCTCTAAACTGTCTGACTTGGATTCAGCATTGCCCCTTTTTTGTCATCAGTTTCCCAACTATAATCTTTTTCTCTTTCCTCACAGCTCTCCTATGTGATGGCAGGCTACCGCTACTTTGTATGCCCAGTGGAGTTCAACAACGATTCCAACAGTTTCCAGGTAGACTGCGAGCCCTCTGAGCTTTTCCAGCTTCAGGATTACGTACTTCCCAGCGTCCTTGAGTCTTTCACTGGATGGGTGAGTTCAAGACATTTACAATACCAAAAAAATATATAGTTTAAATTCACTACACACACTAAAAATAATAACGATTGCCTTTTAAAGGGGAACTGCACTTTTATTGGAATTGTGCCTATAATTTACAATCCTTATTAGAGACAAGTTTGTCTTTTTTTTTTTTAATGTATTCTAACTAAGGTTGCAACTTTAAAAGAAAGGAAAGACAAAGTGCTAAAAAATAAAACAATACATTTTTATGTGTTTAAAAAAAATGTTAAAGTCATCATCATCATCGGCGGTCACTCGAAGCGAGTATGACGATCCTCCTGGTAGGGGGGTATCCCTCTATGGAGGATGCCTGTGCATGACTTTGTTTAACGTGGGGAGACTGGTGCACAGAGATGCGCGGATAGGCAATTATTTCATCCGCAACCGCATCACAAAAGTCGTCAACCATCCGCCATCCACCCGAACTAACTTTTTTTTCTTTTTTTTCTTTTTTTTTTTTGTGTGTCCTGTCCAGCTTCTCAGGCAAATCATATAGTTGATGTAGATGCCCATGTCGGCTGTTCAGATTTACTTTACAAAAGAGAAGTGTAGGATACTTCTCTTGTTGCCTTATTTGTATTTGACTTTATTAAATGTATTTATATTATCATTTAGTGCAGCCGGGCCGGAGCAGGAGGGGATAGAAAGAGAAAAAAAAAGAAGACAGAGGGGGAAATTGTGGGGACAAGAGGAGGATTAGACAGAGAGACAAAAACAACAACAGCAAACAACAACAACAACAATAGAGCAACATCAGCAAATATGACATGTACAAATATGATGGTAAAAGTAATAGCAAATAAGCAGTTAGCGAAAAATAAAAAAGAATACAGAAATGACAATGAGCATTATTACACTACAAATGGATCAATACAAATACCAATAGAAATAGCGCTATTGATAATGAACAATACCAATAATTTACCTTTATTATCAACAATACAGTTGTTTAAATGCAACAATACATATACATAATGATAACTTGAGATACGAAAGAATGCAGAAAAATGGAGGGGGAGAAAGAGAAAAAAAAAAAAGAAAGAAAAAAAAAGAAAGGAGACTGATCCAATGCAGCAGAGACATTCAATGTGTGCCACGCTGTCACGGCCCAGACGCACACCAGTGCGCAATCATCTGGGAGCCGCGCTGAGCGCACCTCCAAGCGCACTCGCGCCACTCAAACTGCTGCAGGCAGCTGCGTTCTATCTTGTTTTAACATCCTGTGGCACTCTTCTGGGATCACGGCGGATGAAACTGCTCATGCTCAGGGTGTTTGTGGAGGTTCGGGGTTTTGCACAAATGTGATGCACCATGTTAGATGTCCCGGTTTTGTGACTGTCGTAGACATAAACAGCGTCGCAGCTCTTGCAAATCACGTAGCCAGCATTACTATCATCCTGATTTACAACCTCATAAAAACGAGTCCACGCTGAACTTTTCTGGCCTTTCTTTCTTCTGGTCTTCTGGTCTTTAGTATTCCCTTTTTTACCACGTTTGCTGCCGTTTTTTTTCTTCTTCTGTTGTGGCGTGCTGCAGGTGCCTGCTCGTTTTTTGTATGTGGGTAACAACATTTAACTATGTATATATATTTCCGAATTGGTTTAACTGCCACCCGCCTGAATCTATTTAAAATCTAATTTTTTTTAAAATTTCAACCGCCTGACCCGACCCGTGGATAAAATCTAATTTTTTTTTATTTCAACCGCCCGACCCGCGGATAATCCGCGGACTCCGCGGTTGTGTCCGCAAACCGCGCATCTCTATGGTGCACAGACAGTCACCACACGATCCTTGACAGATCCTGGTCATGGTCCATTGGCATGGAGTCCAAGACGACTGGGGACCCTTTTCTGCTGCAGCCTTCATCCGCCATCCCAGCCGTTGTGACGCTCCATAGGGTTAGCAATCATCCTCCACAGTTGAGGTCTTGGGTTGTTATTTCCCCATAATTGGGCCCACGTGGATGTGGGGGTGCCTTCTTCCGCCATCGCAGCCGTTGTGGTAGTTCTTACATCTACCGTCTTCCGCCTGCTCCACCGTTGAGGTCTTCACCGTATCCATGGCTAGGGAGGCAGTCAGGTACTAGGCCTTTGCCAAGGGCCACCTGGGGTAGTAGTAGTAAAGGGGTTAACCTCCTAGTGCCCCAAGACCCCATAGAGGAGCCTCCACTGCCGGACGCACTTTAACGTCATGCCCAGGACACAGTTAAACACAGTTAAAATAGCAACAATGAAAACAAACAATAAAACGCAAAATCTAACTTCCTCAAAAAGAAAAGCATTTTGTGATGTTTAAAAAGCTGCACACTGGTATATTGACTATCGATTAACTCTTGGCAGTTTTAGCACTCTAATAGGCTCAATTTGTAGAATTCAATCCTTGATTAATAATTAAAATGTTGGCTATTTAATAGATTGTAAGTTTAATCTTATGATACCTCTTCATTGGTGCCTGTTTCTCTCTGTGTGTGTGTGTGTGTGTGTGTGTGTGTGTGTGTGTGTGTGTGTGTGTGTGTGTGTGTGTGTGTGTGTGTGTGTGTGTGTGTGTGTGTGTGTGTGTGTGTGTGTGTGTGTGTGTGTGTGTGTGTGTGTGTGTGTGTGTGTGTGTGTGTGTGTGTGTTCACGCGCGCAGACGCGGTTCACATTTGTAAAAGTTCCTCTTTTTTTCAGCTTTGCAAATTCACAATTGATGTAGAGAAAGTTTAGCTGGGTGACTTTGGCTAAAGTGAAAGCTAATACTTAATACTTTTACCGAAGTTGAGACCGCATCCTCCCTCCAGGCTTCCGACATCATGTCTCCGCTTTAAATGCTCGCGTATCAGAGATGCACTGTCATAAAAACAAGGTCTGCTTTGCAAAATGAGCAAGGTATTCATGTTTGTAACAGGAATAAGAGGAAATATCCTTAAACTTGACATGTAAGCACTGGAGTGTGGTAACAAAACTCCATTTACATTTAGTGACCTAAATATTAACAACCAAGTATTTGTGATATTGTTATAATAAGTGCTAACGCAAATTGATCAGAGAGAGGCAACTTCCTTATGCTGCTGTATTGACACCATCAACTGGTGAGATGCTTTCTCTTAGCTTGTGAAAGTTAATACTAGATTGTAAATAATGTCTCTCACCTTGATAGTAAAATAATGTGGATATAAACTGAGAAGTTGTTGGATTTTGACTGCCAACTTAGACCCAGGGAGATGGCAAAAAAGACACGCAAAAGACGCTGGTTTGCACCCAGCTTTTTTTCTTTTAACGTCTGTGTGACAGACTCAAGCCGTCGTGCAGGTTCTCTGGACCACCAAGGAAGGACATTGTTTCGAGCATGGTTGACTTTCTTTAATTTTTTCAAATAAAACCTCAGTCTCCGGTCGCTTTCGCTGTGCATCCGCTGCTCGCTCTCCCGGTCGCTTTTCAGCCGGCCACGTCGTCTGCGTCTGCCTCTTGCTCTCGCTCTATTCCGCGCTGCATGCGTTACTGGCGCTCCAACCCCTTCTGCCACGTTTCCCTTCACTTTTACGGCTGTTCCCCTTTTACCCAGTTCAAGGAGATTACTTGATTGTGCTCAGCTGCCCGATCCATGCACCTGCAGTCCATTTGGACGCGGTTCCGCCGGCCACGCCTCCTCGCCGCCATCTCAAAGTCGGCCCTCGCTGTCGGTCTGCTGGCCCCGCCTCCCCATAGTCTGCATTACAAATTTCATAGACCAAATCATGCTTAAATTAAACAAAATACATAAATATTACATGCTATTATGAATGTGCATGTTACTACATTACATATATACTTACCGTACATTGTGTATATAAAATAACTATGGAGGTGTTTAGAGGTTATTTAGAACACTTTATAGAAGGAATAGAGCCACTCCCATAAGCTTTGTCAGAAGGGGACTTTTGCTCGCACTGATTTACTACCGTATTTTTCGGACTATAAGTCGCAGTTTTTTTCATAGTTTGGCCGGGGGTGCGACTTATACTCAGGAGCGACTTATGTGTGAAATTATTAACACATTAGCGTAAAATATCAAATATTATTTATCTCATTCACGTAAGAGACTAGACCAGGGGTCGGCAACCTTTACCAGTCAAAGAGCCATTTTGACCAGTTTCACAAATTATAGAAAACAATGGGAGCCGCAAACATTTTTGAAATTTTAAATGAAA
Source organism: Nerophis lumbriciformis (assembly GCF_033978685.3). Taxonomy (NCBI): domain Eukaryota; kingdom Metazoa; phylum Chordata; class Actinopteri; order Syngnathiformes; family Syngnathidae; genus Nerophis; species Nerophis lumbriciformis. Next base: position 16,097,199 of record NC_084559.2, read on the forward strand.
TAACACTGCATACAAAGGTTTTTTTTTGCTTTGTGCTATGTATAAACCAGGGGTCTCAGACACGCTGCCCACACCTTTTTATGGAATTTTTAAGCTGGTGCGGCACGCGAATTTTGAATGTACCGTATTTTCCGCACTATAAGGCGCACCGGATTATTAGCCGCACCTTCTATGAATTACATATTTCATAATTTTGTCCACCAATAAGCCGCCCCGGACTAAAAGCCGCGCCTACGCTGCGCTAAAGTGAATGTCAAAAAAACGCTGCGCTAAAGTGAATGTCAAAAAAACAGTCAGATAGTTCAGTCAAACTTTAATAATATATTGAAAACCAGCGTTCTAACAACTCTGTCCCAAAATGTACGCAAATGTGCAATCACAAACATAGTAAAATTCAAAATGGTGTAGAGCAATAAATAGCAACATAATGTTGCTCGAACGTTAATGTCACAACACACAAAATAAACATAGCGCTCACCTTCTGAAGTTATTCTTCATTCGTAAATCCTTCGAATTCTTCGTCTTCAGTGTCCGAATTGAAAAGTTGCGCAAGCGTGGTATCCAAAATGGCCGGTTCCGTCTCGTAGAAGTCATCGGGAGTCAGTGTCGCTGTTGTTCTGTGAATCCTGCCTTCCGGAAAGCTCGGACCACAGTTGTGACCGAAATATCTGCCCAAGCATTTACGATCCACTGGCAAATGTTGGCGTATGTCGTCCGAGGCTGTCTGCCCGTCTTAGTGAAGGTGTGTTCGCCTTCGGAGCTGTGTGAAAAAAGCCACCCGGCCTCTTCGCGTAAACTTCCCTTAACCACTCGCTCATCTTTTCTTCATCCATCCATCCCTTCGAGTTAGCTTTTATGATGACGCCGGCTGGAAAGGTCTCTTTTGGCAAGGTCTTCCTTTTGAATATCACCATGAGTGGAAGTTAGCATGGCAAGCTAGAACCACAGTGAAGGATGACTTCTCATTCCCTGTGGAGCGAATATTCACCGTACGTGCTCCCGTTCCACAGTGCGGTTCAGTTGCTGTGAAATACGGTAGTAATCCGTGTGCGGATGGAGAGATTGCGTCTTTTTATGAACCGGATCGTTTAGTAGGAGCCATTTTGTGGTCTTTACAGATGTAAACAGGAAATGAAACGTACGGTGATATCCGCGCGTTTTTTCTTCTTCTTCCGGGGGCGGGTGAAGCGCTTCCTGTTCTATGGGGGCGGGTGAAGCGCTTCCTGTTCTATGGGGGCGGGTGCTTTCCTTGGCGGTTGCTTGCGTAGAAGAAGAAGCGCTTCCTGTTCTACCGGGAAAAAAGATGGCGGCTGTTTACCGAAGTTGCGAGATCGAAACTTTATGAAAATTAATCGTAATAAAGCGCACCGGGTTATAAGGCGCACTGTTAGCTTTTGAGACAATTTGTGGTTTTTAGGTGCGCCTTATAGTGCGGAAAATACGGTATAGCGCTTGTCAGCGTCATGCCTGCCGTAATGGTACAGCATATAGCGCCCACTACAACCAGCGTGCCTGATCAGCCACCTGTTGAATGGGGCTTCCGCTTGTTCACGTAAGTGACAGCAAGGCATACTTGTTCAACAACCACACAGGTTACACTGACGGTGGCGGTATAAAAAAAACTTTAACACTCTTACTAATAATGCGCCACACTGTGAACCCACACCAAACAAGAATGGCAAACACATTTCGGGAGAACATCGGCACCGTAACACAACATAAACACAACAGGACAAATACCCAGAATCCCATGCAGCCCTAACTCTTCCGGGATACATTAGACACCCCCGCTACCAAACCCCGCCCACCTCAACCGACGCACAGAGGGGGTGGGGGGGTGTTAATGTAGCCCGGAAGAGTCAGGGCTGCATGGGATTCTGGGTGTTTGTTCTGTTGTGTTTATGTTGTGTTAAGGTGCAGATGTTCTCCCGAAATGTGTTTGTCATTCTCGTTTGGTTTTGGTTCAAAGTGTGGCGCACTATTAGTAAGAGTGTTAAAGTTGTTTTATATGGTCACCGTCAGTGTAACCTGTGTGGCTGTTGACCAAGTATGCCTTGCTGTCACGTATGTGTGCAAGCAGAAGATGCATATTATATAACAAATGTTGGGCTGGCACGCTGTTAATACAGATTGTAGAGGGCGCCAAATGTTGTAAAATCATGGCAGGCCCTTATTATAACTTTAAGGGTGAAAATCGGTGAATATTAATCCCGGGAGTTTTCTGCGAGAGGCACTGAAATCCGGAAGTCTCACGGGAAAATTGGGGGGTTCAGCAAGTAAGCTGCTGAGCCGCATCAGAGTGATCAAAGAGCCGCATGCGGCTCCGGAGCCGCGGGTTGCCGACCCCTGGACTAGACGTACAAGATTTCATGGGATTTAGCGATTAGGAGTGACAGATTGTTTGGTAAACGTATAGCATGTTCTATATGTTATAGTTATTTGAATGACTCTTACCACAATATGTTACGTTAACATACCAGGCACGTTCTCAGTTGGTTATTTATGCCTCATATAACGTACATTTATTCAGCCTGTTGTTCACTATTCTTTATTTATTTCAAAGTGCCTTTCAAATGTCTATTCTTGGTGTTGGGTTTTATCAAATAAATTTCCCCCAAAAATGTGACTTATACTCCAGTGCCACTTATACCGTATTTTTCGGACTATAAGTCGCAGTTTTTTTTCATAGTTTGGCCAGGCTCCAGTGCGATTTATATATGTTTTTTTCCTTCTTTATTATGCATTTTCGGCAGGTGCGACTTATACTCCGGAGCGACTTATACTCAGAAAAATACGGTAGTTAGAATGCGCAAAAAGAAGAAAAATATATGGGTGCTTGTCTTACATAAGGATTGTGAATAATAGACAAAATTCCAAAAAGTGCAGTTCTCCTTTTAAGTATTATACAACTGATGATCACTACTTGCATCTAATCAACCACTTTCCTTTGCAGACCACAGTGCGTCTCTACCCCTTCCAGATCCACAGCATCGCTCTCTCCTCTTTCGCTTCAATCGTTGGGCCCTTTGGTGGCTTCTTTGCCAGTGGCTTCAAGAGGGCCTTCAAGATTAAGGTACATGTATACTGCACACGATGGAGAATGGACATGTTGCTGCATTTTCTTTATTGGCTGTAGAGAAAATTAGAAGCTAATTGATCATTTCGAAGAGAGGAGACAATCTCTAAATCAGTGGTTCTTAACCTTGTTGGAGGTACCGAACCCCACCAGTTTCATATGCGCATTCACCGAACCCTTCTTTAGTGAAAAAAAAAAATAGATTTTTCAAATTCAAGACAAAGTTATATGTTTTTGGTAACACTTTAGTATGGGGAACATATTCTAAGTAACAAAGACTTAATTTAGAGTTATTTGGACACTAAGGGAACATATTCTAAGTAATAAAGACTTAATTTAGAGTTATTTGGTTAGGGTCAGGGTTAGAGGGTTAGGGTTATAATAAGGCCATGCCGAATAAGGCATTAATAAGTGCTTAATAATGACTAGTTAAGAGCCAATATGTTACTAATGTGAATGTTAATAAGCAACTAATTAATGGTGACTATGTTCCCCATACTAAAGTGTTACCATGTTTTTTTACTGGTGCATAAAATGAACCGTGCATGAACATCACCTTGTTCAAAGAACAAAACCAACACAGTGCATAAACTCACAACAAATTACACACCTGCAAACCAGTCAGCTGTTGCCGTATCCGTAATACGCCGATAGGGGGAAGTTTGTATTTACACGATAAGTTGGGTGTGTTTTGACCTCCGCCGAACCCCTGAGGCCGACTCACCGAACCCCTAGAGTTCAATCGAACCCAGGTTAAGAACTACTGCTCTAAATGTTATGAACTCCTGTGTTGATGCCCAGACAAGTTCCATTAATAGAGGTTTGCTTGAATGTCTTCTTGCTTAACTTCAACAACAAGAGTTTTGTCATAAATTACACTTACTAACTCACAAAATAGGACTTTTGGATTCAACCGATCATAGCAATGACACACGTTGGTCTGGGAATCGACTTCAGTTATTGAGGCGCCTTGCTCCAGGGCACCACAACCATGTGCATAATGGGGTTTAGGCTAATAGTCCATCATCACATTGTTCTGAACTTTGTCTTGTTGACCACACAGACAATGTGTCCTTCTGACTACTCTAGTTGAGACTGGACTCACAGCGCCTATACTGGTTGCAGCCCTGTAGTGCAGTCCAAGCAACAATCAGTTACAGAATTCCCTAAACGTTGATGATGCCCATCCCTAATACAGTTATACTCTCCAGCCTTATGTCTTCTGTTTTCCAGGATTTTGCCAACACCATCCCAGGACACGGAGGCATTATGGATCGATTTGACTGCCAGTACCTCATGGCCACATTTGTGAATGTGTACATTGCTAGCTTTATCAGGTATATCCAACAAAAGTATTACTCTGACTTTACAGATTAGCATAGTCCAAACTTCATATGTGACAAGGACATGACACCAATGCTAAAGTAGAAATCACTTTGTGTCGCTATTCTTAGTTGTAGCAAGCAAGCACTTTTTGGACATTCTGGGCTTTGTTTAACTTTGGTACAATCGTGTGAAAACTTAGTTAATGTGAATTTCCATCAATCCATCCATTTTCTACCGCTTGTAATTTAATAGTTTTAAATGTGTTGTACAAATATAGTAATTTACACTCTGCTACATGCTTACCTTGCACACTTAAAGGGGAACATTATCACCAGACCTATGTAAGCGTCAATATATACCTTGATGTTGCAGAAAAAAGACCATATATTTTTTTAACCGATTTCCGAACTCTAAATGGGTGAATTTTGGCGAATTAAACGCCTTTCTATTATTCGCTCTCGGAGCGATGACGTCACAACGGGAAGCAATCTGCCATTTTCTCGAACAAAAATTACAAACACCGAGCCAAATCAGCTCTGTTATTTTCCGTTTTTTCGACTGTTTTCCGTACCTTGGAGACATCATGCCTCGTCGGTGTGTTGTCGGAGGGTGTAACAACACGAACAGGGACAGATTCAAGTTGCACCAGTGGCCCAAAGATGCAAAAGTGGCAAGAAATTGGACGTTTGTTCCGCACACTTTACCGACGAAAGCTATGCTACGACAGAGATGGCAAGAATGTGTGGATATCCTGCGACACTCAAAGCAGATGCATTTCCAATGATAAAGTCAAAGAAATCTGCCGCCAGACCCCCAGGAAAAGAGAGCGGATGAGGGTATGTCTACAGAATATATTAATTGATGAAAACTGGGCTGTCTGCACTCTCAAAGTGCATGTTGTTGCCAAATGTATTTCATATGCTGTAAACCTAGTTCATAGTTGTTAGTTTCCTTTAATGCCAAACAAACACATACCAATTGTTGGTTAGAAGGCGATCGCCGAATTCGTCCTCGCTTTCTCCCGTGTCGCTGGCTGTCGTGTCGTTTTCGTCGTTTTCGCTTGCATACGGTTCAAACCGATATGGCTCAATAGCTTCAGTTTCTTCTTCAATTTAGTTTTCGCTACCTGCCTCCACACTACAACCATCCGTTTCAATGCATGCGTAATCTGTTGAATCGCTTAAGCCGCTGAAATCCGAGTCTGAGTCCGAGCTAATGTCGCTATAAACTTGCTGTTCTATGCGCCATGTTTATTTGCATCGGCATCACTATGTGACGTCTCAGGAAAATGGACGGGTGTATATAACGATGGTTAAAATCAGGCACTTTGAAGCCTTTTTTAGGGATATTGCGTGATGGGTGAAATTTTGAAAAAAACTTTGAAAAATAAAATAAGCCACTGGGAACTGATTTTTAATGGTTTTAACCCTTCTGAAATTGTGATAATGTTCCCCTTTAAAGAGAGAACCACATCACGTGCATGAAGGCATGACACAAATGTGCTTATAGACCAGTGATGTCCAAAGTGCAGCCCATTATCTGCAT
>NC_084559.2:16113145-16220645 GCF_033978685.3 Nerophis lumbriciformis
GATGCAAAGTGGAAAAGTGTTCTGTGGTCTGACGAGTCCACGTTTCAAATTGTTTTTGGAAACCGTGGACGTCGTGTCCTCCGGAACAAAGAGGAGAAGAACCATCCGGATTGTTCTAGGTGTAAAGTGTAAAAGCCAGCATCTGTGATGGTATGGGGGTGTATTAGTGCCCAAGACATGGGTAACTTACACATCTGTGAAGGCGCCATTAATGCTGAAAGGTACATACAGGTTTTGGAGCAACATATGTTGCCATCCAAGCAACATTACCATGGACGCCCCTGCTTATTTCAGCGTGTTTCAACAGCGTGGCTTCGTAGTAAAAGAGTGCGGGTACTAGACCGGCCTGCCTGTAGTCCAGGCCTGTCTCCCATTGAAAATGTGTGGCACATAAAATACCACAACGGAGACCCCCGGACTGTTGAACAACTTAAGCTGTACATCAAGCAAGAATGGGAAAAAATTCCACCTGAGAAGCTTCAAAAATGTGTCTCCTCAGTTCCCAAACGTTTACTGAGTGTTGTTAAAAGGAAAGGCCATGTAACACAGTGGTAAAACTACTTTTTTGCAATGTGTTGCTGCCATTAAATTCTAAGTTAATGATTATTTGCACAAAGTTTCTCAGTTGAAACATTAAATATCTTGTCTTTGCAGTCTATTCAATTGAATATAAGTTGAAAAGGATTTGCAAATCATTGTATTCTGTTTTTATTTATCATTTACACAACAAAAAGAACATTTCTTCAAAACAAGTCTGGAAGCAAAGAAAGACGGCATGAGGAAACACGAGTGTTTTGAAAGTTTGAAAAAAACACAACAAAGATGAGCACACAGGAAGCAGGAAGTGCGATTTGCGATAGTTTACTTTACTGTGTGTGTGTGTGTGTGTGTGTGTGTGTGAATGTCAATGTGTGTGTGTGTGTGTGTGTGTGTGTGTGTGCAATTAACTCTGACCTCTACTAGACATTGAGGACTATGTCTCTGAAACTGCGTCGCAACTGGGATTTCAGCACCTTCAAAGCTGACCCAGCACGAATAGGTAAGTACAGCCCGGCCCGTGCTGCGTTCACTGACCGCAGGAAAAGAAAATCAACTAAAAAACATTTTTGAACAAATCAAGAAGCGTCGAATGCAATTGTGATGGAAATAGAAGAAAGAAAATGTTGCACAGTTTTTCTACTATAGAAAATAATGCAAGTTGCATTATTATTATAAGCACATTAAAAAAAATCAAATGGAAATACTCTAAATGGAAAAATTCATACTATATTTCGAGGACAAATATATAGTGTTCTTATGCAATAGCTTTAACTTCCCACACATTGAGGTGACAACAGGCAGACATGCAGACTGATCATAGATAAAACAAGTCCTGATACCGCCTGCAACATTTAAATTACATTATTATCGACAGCTTGTGTGCGGGGGATTATGGGACCAACAAAGTATGTAAAAAGATAGACATGTCCTATTTTTATTCTGCTTTTATTATGTTTAATTATTGTTAAAAAGTTGTTTATCGTTCAAAACCAGTGAAGTTGGCACGTTGTGTAAATGGTAAAAAAAAAAACAGAATACAATGATTTGCAAATCCTTTTCAAATAATATTCAATTTAATAGACTGCAAAGACAAGATATTTAATGTTCCCACTGAGAACAAATAATCATTAACTTAGAATTTAATGGCAGCAACACATTGCAAAAAAGTTGGCACAGATGCATTTTTACCACTCTTTTACATGGCCTTTCCTTTTAACAACACTCAGTAAATGTTTGGGAACTGAGGAGACACATTTTTGAAGCTTCTCAGGTGGAATTCTTTCCCATTCTTGCTTGATGTACAGCTTAAGTTGTTCAACAGTCCGGGGGTCTCCGTTGTGCTATTTTAGGCTTCATAATGCGCCACACATTTTCAATGGGAGACAGGTCTGGACTACAGGCAGGCCAGTCTAGTACCTGCACTCTTTTACTACGAAGCCACGCTGTTGTAACACGTGGCTTGGCATTGTCTTGCTGAAATAAGCAGGGGCGTCCATGGTAACGTTGCTTGGATGGCAACATATATGCTTATTTTATTTTTCGAAGTTTTTTTCAATATGTTACCCATCCATCCATCCATTTTCTACCGCTTATTCCCATTGGGGTCGCGGGGGGCGCTGGAGCCTATCTCAGCTACAATTGGGCGGAAGGCGGGGTACACCCTGGACAAGTCGCCACCTCATCGCAGGGCCAACACAGATAGACAGACAACATTCACACACTAGGGCCAATTTAGTGTTGCCAATCAACCTATCCCCAGGTGCATGTCTTTGGAGGTGGGAGGAAGCCGGAGTACCCGGAGGGAACCCACGTAGTCACGGGGAGAACATGCAAACTCCACACAGAAAGATCCCGAACCCGGGATTGAACCCAAGACTACTCAGGACCTTCGTATTGTGAGGCAGATGCACTAACCCCTTTTCCACCGTGAAGTTACCCATCCAGCAATATCCCTAAAAAAAGCTTCAAAGTGCCTGATTTTAACCATCGTTATATACACCCGTCCATTTTCCTGTGACGTCACATAGTGATGCCAACACAAACAAACATAGCGGAAAGAACAGCAAGCTATAGCGACATTAGCTCGGATTCAGACTCGGATTTCAGCGGCTTAAGCGATTCAACAGATTACGCATGTATTGAAACGGATGGTTGTAGTGTGGAGGCAGGTAGCGAAAACGAAATTGAAGAAGAAACTGAAGCTATTGAGCCATATCGGTTTGAACCGTATGCAAGCGAAACCGACGAAAACGACACGACAGCCAGCGACACGGGAGAAAGCGAGGACGAATTCGGCGATCGCCTTCTAACCAACGATTGGTATGTGTTTGTTTGGCATTAAAGGAAACTAACAACTATGAACTAGGTTTACAGCATATGAAATACATTTGGCAACAACATGCACTTTGAGAGTGCAGACAGCCCAATTTTCATTAATTAATATATTCTGTAGACATACCCTCATCCGCGCTCTTTTCCTGAAAGCTGATCTGTCCAGTTTTGGAGTTGATGTCAGCAGGCCAGGGAAGCTAGGGTCGATATTCTTCTCTTGATCATCTTCGGTGGCATAAGGGACGGTGTGAGCCAAGACATCCAGGGGGTTTAGCTCATACTTGCCAACCCTCCCGGATTTTCCGGTAGACTCCCGAAATTCAGCGCCTCTCCCGAAAACCTCCCGGGACAAATTTTCTCCCGAAAAACTCCCGAAATTCAGGCGGAGCTGGAGGCCACGCCCCCTCCAGCTCCATGCGGACCTGAGTGACGTGTTGACAACACACAACAACAGCAGTCAAGTTTTCGTCTACCGTAAAGCAGTCCGTCTGCCGTAAACAGCAATGTTGTGACACTTTTAAACAGGGCAATACTGCCATCTACTGTACATGCATATGTGACCCACCCATAATGTGTCACATTTTTGTGTTGATTTATTTATTGTATTTTGTGGTTTGAATTTGTTTTTGGAGCTGTCATTACACATTTATCAGTATTCACATTGGTCAGTAGGGGGCAGTAGGGCGTTTCTTCCCAATTGAATGCTATCACCTGCAGACCGGAAGTGTCTTGTCATTCTGATGAGCGCGACAGGTCTGTGAACAATTGAAACGTCCTGTGTGCTTTTTCCTCCTGTATAACAGGTTAGTTTTGGTGAATCAACTCACTGAATAATATCCATGTGATCTTTATAAGTTTAAGTACACATTCTGATGGTGGAGCCTAACTCTAAAGTGTTTGTGAGTTGTAGTTTGTATTTGTGAATGAATCCAGTGCACAGCTGCAGTAATCAATACAAAAAGGCGACGTGAGTGTGCAATGTTTATATAGGAACTTCTGATCCTAATTCAGACTCCCAAATTAGAGCTCCCGTTTTCTTATTGATTTTATAATGTATATTTGTTTAATGTGTGTGTTCTGAAATAGTGACAGAGAATAGAACAAGGATGGACAATTCAACCCTTAACTCAACAATGAGTAGATGAGTGTTATGTGTGTGTATATGTGTAAATAAATGAACACTGAAATTCAAGTATTTATTTTATTTATATATATATATATATATATATATATACATATATATATATATATATATATATATAGCTAGAATTCATTGAAAGTCAAGTATTTCTTATATATATATATATATATGTATATATATATATATATATATATATATATCTTAACCACGCCCCCAACCACGCTCCCCGCCCCACCCCCGACCACGCCCCCGCCCCCACCCCCCACCACCCACCTCCCGAAATCGGAGGTCTCAAGGTTGGCAAGTACGGTTTAGCTCGCTCGTCTGCGGGAACAAACTGCCGCCATTGCTTGCCGTGCTACCGAGGTCCTTTGTCCCTGAATAGCTCACACACTCCGGCAGATTCAATGGGGGTCTGGCGGCAGATTTCTTTGACTATATCGTTGGAAATGCATCTGCTTTGAGTGTCGCAGGATATCCACACATTCTTGCCATCTCTGTCGTAACATAGCTTTCGTCGGTAAAGTGTGAGGAACAAACGTCCAATTTCTCGCCACTTTCGCATCTTTGGGCCACTGGTGCAACTTGAATCCGTCCCTGTTCGTGTTGTTACACCCTCCGACAACACACCGACGAGGCATGATGTCTCCAAGGTACGGAAAACAGTCGAAAAAAACCGGAAAATAACAGAGCTGATTTGACGAATGGCGGATTGCTTCCCGATGTGACGTCATCACTCTGAGAGCGAATATTAGAAAGGCGTTTAATTCGCCAAAATTCACCCATTTAGAGTTCGGAAATCGGTTAAAAAAATATATGGTCTTTTTTCTGCAACATCAAGGTATATATTGACGCTTACATAGGTCTGGTGATAATGTTCCCCTTTAACAATGAACGTCCAATTAAAAGAAGAGACAAGGAATGTTGTACATGTTGACGGCATGAACCTGAGGGTTCCTGGTTCGATCCCCACCTTCTACCAACCTAGTCACGTCTGTTGTGTCCTTTAGCAAGACACTTCACCCTTTGCTCCTGATGGGTGCTGGTTATCGCCTTGCATGGCAGCTCCCGCCATCAGTGTGTGAATGCGTGTGTGAATGGGTAAATGTGGAAGTAGTGTCAAAGCGCTTTGAGTACCTTGAAGGTAGAAAAGAGCTATAACCCATTTACCATATATGACTTTGTGTGAGACCACAGACTATTCAAACGTGTAGGTGGAGGCCTTCAAAGTGCCGTTCTCACTTCCCGTTTACCCTAGCGAGGCCCTACTTTTTCTCTATACTGTAGTCGTCTTACCAAGTCACACTGAATAAAGAACAAGTGCATAAACCGGCCTTGGCTCAGATGTACCGTCCGTCCTATCATCACTGCACTTTGTTGTGTCCGCACCTGCACTCCGTGTCATCTCGAGACCTTTGTATGGTTCGCAGCTCTGTGCTGGCAGCCCCAACAGGAACTTGGTCAGCAGTTTCTATCCACCCTGAGGGTTAAAACCGAAGATCCTAAAAATATTGCATATTCAGGGTGAAAAGAGGAAGCAGTCGTTTAGCGAAGATGTTTCTGTGATGTTTTTTCCCTCCGATGCATCTTAGCCCGGTCCAAGAGCATACTACCTGCCGAGGGAACCCCAGGTCCTGGCTCACGCCGCGTCTCTAAATCCATGGAGAGACCTCTGAAGGCCGGCTGGCTCAAAAAACAACAAAGGTCTTTGGTGAAGAACTGGCAGCAGCGCTACTTTGTGCTGAGAGGCAGCACTCTGACTTACCACAAAGATGACCGAGAGACCACCGTCCTGGTGAGGAATCGACATTCAGTCCGGTTACTTTGAAGGATATATGGAATGCTACAAGATGGTGGTTTCAATATGTGTTTTACAGGGATTCATCCAGCTGCAGTTCTGTAAGATCAACGAACTGCCCGCAAACTCTGACGACAATGGGAAATACATCTTTGAAATCGTACCAGGTAATATTTATATACTGCAGCTACACTCTAGTATTTATACCCAAATTGTATGCAATCTAATATGAGGCAACTTTTTTATTTTGCACAAACAAAACAAGGGATGCGTAATTTACTACAGATAGATACATGGATGGTGGTTGTTTTAACTGTGACGTGCAGTCACTAGAGGCAGGTGAGGCCCTAAAAAGAAAAACAATTAATTACATTGTTATATGTATCCAGTGATTATACTATAAAGTTGTTTTCCATTTAACTTCACCAGTTTTAGATTATTTTTATTCAAAATCGCTGAATTTTCACATTTGCCGTTCAAATACTGAGAAGAGACGGTGCGGTGATCAGCAGCCAGTTGAGGCACGTCACTCAGGGCCTCAACATGGATTGCGGACTCGGCTAACTGCTGGCCTGCTGTGCAGTGAGACTGTATTGCTATATGAATTATATTATACATTTCCATAGTTTAGTTAGCTGAGGTATATAATGTACAGTGTATTTTGTCAACAACTGTATGTGTGTAACGTATTTCTTGTGCTGAGCGATCATAAAACGGCTGCAAAAGACGCACTGGCTGAGGCTCCAGTAACCCCGCCTCCTGCACCCCCACCGTAGAATTGTTATATCAACTAAAGCCCACACTTAAACTTTCCACATGCAAGATTGAATCTATTTAAAAAAGTTATTTCATAAGAAGCCAAAAAGTGCAAAAACAATCATGTTCGTGTTGGAGGAGTTGTGAATGACTGCAGGGCCACAACATTAGGTACACCTGCAGACTGCAGGTGTACCTAATTCACAACTCCTCCAACACGAACATTATTGTTTTTGCATTTTTTGGCTTCTTATTAAATAACTTTTGTAACCTATTTTCATGGGCTTTCCTCTTTGTGATGTTAAGTTCCTGTTATGCGCTGTTATACAGTATATGCCTTGAGCTCTTATTTTGAAGGCGCTAAGAGCGGAAGTGATGACATGGGGTGGAGCGGAAGTTTTTGAAAGAAGGTAAATAAAGTGGTCCTCGTGTAAACTGGAGCCTCCGTGTTTGTTATTTTGTAGTTTCATACAGTATAGGCGACATTTATAAACCCTCGGTTACACTTTTTTAAATAGATTCAATCTTGCACGTGGAAAGTTTAAGTGAGGGCTTTAGTTGCGGCGCATGGACTTAATTTCTAAGTAAAGGTAAGACCATAATAACGTTTTTTTTATTAAATGTGCTTTTTTGGGTGCTACAGTTTGTATGTGTAAAGTTAAAGTTAAGTTAAAGTACCAATGATTGTCACACACACACTAGGTGTAATGAAATTTGTCCTCTGCATTTGACCCATCCCTTTGTTCACCCCCTGGGAGGTGAGGGCAGCAGTGGGCAGCAGCGGCGCTGCGCCCGGGAATAATTTTTGGTGATTTAACCCCCAATTCCAAGCCTTGATGCTGAGTGCCAAGCAGGGAAGAATGCTGGTATGAGCTTTTAAACATAACCCGTTAACTGCTGCCAATCAAATGGTGAATAAGATACTCTTTAGGGTTCATATGTTTGTAAATCTGACTGTGATGAAGTCAGTGCCTCACCAGCCATCAACCTCACCGCACGTCACTGTATTTTAGCTGTTGGACGTGCATACAATTGTTTTAAGTAAGCATTTTCTCTAGTAGGAACATCTTTCTCCTCTTTTGTTGAGAAGAATTATTGCACTTTTGTGCCTACTGTGCATACTTTTAGTGGTTTGCAAATGCACCACATCAGTGAATTACAGTATTTTAGATTCAGTAAATCAAGGGTTTGGACTTTTCTTCACACTGCAAAAAGTCAGTGTTCAAAAACAAGGGAAAAAAATACAAAAATGGGGGGTATTTTACTTGAACTAAGCAACATTATCTGCCAATAGAACAAAAACATGTGGCTTGTCAAGACTTTCCAAAACAAGTAAAATGAGCTAACTTCAATGAACCCCAAAATACCTGAAAATAAGTATATTCTCACTAATAACAAGTGCACTTTTTTTGGTAGAAAAAAAAAATTAAGAGACCTTTTTGCTCAATATGTTGAAAAATATTCTTAAATGAAGTAAATGCTAGTGCCATTATTTTGACATAATGATATGCGCTCGGCATTACATTTCTTGAAACCAGCAAACTTATACTAAAAACTAATTTATTGTTCTTAATGGAAAGGCAACAAGGCAACCGCTTGTTACTCTTGGGGTCTCCTAGCCGCTCAGGCAAATCATATGGTCTAAAAATGCATTTTTCCATGGATAACATGACATCATCACGCCAAGTGCGTGCTCTTTCAGTCAATTAGTGCGCCGCCCGGCCAAAAATGTTTTAATTGTCATTTTGAAGAATTTATCTGAATGTGCATGAACTATTTCTGTTCAAAATTGTTTGAAATGTTAAATGTTTAAATATTAACTGTCAGTTTACTGTACTGTGCCAATTGTACTACTATATGATTACGTGTTTTCTATTGTTTCATTGAAAATAAAACAGCAAAGTCCATTTAAAGTTAAAGTTAAAGTTAAAGTACCAATGATTGTCACACACACACACTAGGTGTGGCGAGATTATTCTCTGCATTTGACCCATCACCCTTGATCACCCCCTGGGAGGTGAGGGGAGCAGTGGGCAGCAGCGGTGGCCGCGCCCGGGAATCATTTTGGTGATTTAACCCCCAATTCCAACCCTTGATGCTGAGTGCCAAGCAGGGAGGTAATGGGTCCCATTTTTATAGTCTTTGGTATGACTCGGCCGGGGTTTGAACTCACAACCTACCGATCTCAGGGCGGACACTCTAACCACTAGGCCACTGAGTAGGTATTTGGCTGTCATCTGTTTTAATTATGAGACACAATTGTGTCAAAGTCATGATTTTTTTTTTTTTTCATGCTTGAAATAAGAAATGATTACTTCAAAAAAGTAGTTTTATACTTGTGAGTGTTGATGACACAGCTTTGCAACACTTGATATTCTAGTTTCAAGCATGTTTTACTCAATATAGGTCATCAAATCTCAGCAACAAGCTGTAATATCTTACTGAGATCATTTAGGACCAAAACACTTAAAAGAAGTAAAACACTCTAACATAAAATCTGCTTAGTGAGAAGAATGATCTTATCAGACAGAAAATAAGCAAATATCACCCTTATTTGAGATATTTCATCTTACTTAGTTTGCAGTTTTTGCAGTGTAGAGATTGAACAATTTTGGTCCCAGTATTGACCTCTGGGGAACGCCACAAGATATATGTAGTGTGTAGACATATGTTCGCCTAGCTCAGGGGTCTGCAACCTAGTGCCTTGGAGCTTTTTCAAAAATGTATGATGATAGAAAAAGATGGGGGGGAAAATATATTTTTCTTTTATTAGGGTTTTTGTAGGTAGACAACATGACACAAACCTCCCTAATTGTTAGAAATGATTCTCTGATGAGAGGATTTGGCAAGTGCTGCCATTTTGTCCTACTAATTTTGGCGGTCCTTGAATTCACCGTAGTTTGTTTACATGCACAACTTTCTTCAAAGATGCCACAGACAGACATGTTTTATGCCACTACTTCTTTGTCTCATTTTGTCCACCAAACTTTTTATGCTGTGCGTGAATGCACAAAGATGAACTTTGTTGATGTTAACGACTTGTTGGAGTGCTAATCAGGCATATTTGGTCAGTGCATGACCGCAAGCTAATCGATGCTAACATGCTATTTAGGCGAGCTGTATGTACATATTGCATCATTATGCCTCATTTGCAGGTATATTTGAGCTCATTTACTTATGTCCTCTGTGTATTTAATTCATATTTGCATGTCTCATGACACATTATCTGTATGTAATATTGGCTGCATTTCTGATATTTGTTTATGTGCCATGTTGTTCCAGACCACAGCAAACGTAACACAGCTTGCAAAGATTGTAATAAACCCAATGACGTTTTCTTTAACTTGGACACACACATCTATACATTTGGTCATTAAACGCCAGTAATTTCCAGGAGTTATCTCACCTTCTGAGAAGCCTCTGTTTTACCAATGTTTTCCAATGTTGTAAAAATGGGTCTAATAAATATTACATTTCAACATTTCTGTCAACGAAGATTTGCGTCAGCCTGCGACACATCGTCATTTTGATTTATTTTATTATATATATATGTATATATAAATAAAATAAATACTTGAATTTCAGTGTTCATTTATTTACACATACACACACATAACATTCATCTACTCATTGTTGAGTTAAGGGTTGAATTGTCCATCCTTGTTCTATTTTCTGTCACTATTAGCCTACTTGATAGTAGGCTAATATAGCTAATATAGATACTTAGATCATGTGTTGCCTTCATTATAACACTTATATAAGGCTTTTAATTATTTGCAGCTCCAGACAGATTTTTTTTGGTATTTTTGGTCCAATATGGCTCTTTCAATGTTTTGGGTTGCCGACCCCTGGTCTAACTCCACGTGTTGCTTCCTATTTAAGTTAGATCACTTCTTAACAAGTGCAAGACCAACCCTTTGATGCCATACCGATCTAATTTATTTCATGTGCCAAATGCTTTTGTTGGATCCATGAACTCCGCAGCTGCACACTGTTTACCTTCTAGTGCAGTGGTCATCTCTTACGTTATTCCGATTAATGCCACTGATGTCAAAATGTTAGCTCTGTGTCTATATTGGTTGTCCGCCAGCTACAATGCATGAAGAATGCAACTTACTATAACGCTGAATTAGTGGGAGCCCTGGTGTTTTCCCACGATATAAACAGCGTGCCTGCCCAAACACGTTACAACTGTAGAATGATGGAGGGCGAGTTCTTGGTTTCTTATGTGGGTTTATTGTTAGACAGTTTCATTAACGTCCTCCCAGCGCGGCAACAACACACAACAACAGCAGTCCTGTTTTTGTCTACCGTAAAGCAGTTCGTCTGCCGTAAACAGCAATGTTGTGATACTCTTAAACAGGACAATACTGCCATCTATAACATCAATAACATCATACTTGCCAACCCTCCCGAATTTTCCGGGAGACTCCCGAAATTCAGCGCCTCTCCCAAAAAACTTCCGGGACAAATATTCTCCCGAAAATCTCCCGACTTTCAGCCGGAGCTGGAAGCCACGCCCCCTCCAGCTCCATGCGGACCTGAGTGAGGACAGTCTTTTTTCATGACGGGAGGACAACAGGGTGACAAGAACTAAATCATCCAGACTAGAGATAAATTGTATTACTATGTTTATTTTACCTAAAAAAAAATATATTTATTAATTTAAAAAAAACAAAACTAAAAACATTTTTACTATATTTTGCTAAAAACATCAAAATTAATTGTATTTTTATTTGTATTTTTTCGGGACTCCTTATTACATCCAGCCATAGAATTATACATTAAAATAAACATATTTCAAATAATTGGTTTTGAATTATCGTAATAATTCATTTAAAATGACCATATTTAATTATTAAAATAATTGCTTGTTTATCAACAATTTTAGCATTTTATTCATTACATTTTGAAACTCTCAGAAGCCAAGTTATGTTATATTCCTTAAGATTTATTTATGCAAGTTTGAAGTATCAATTATCTAAACACAGTTTTGTTTGCATATTTTCAGGATGTAGATATCTCTCTCTCTCTCTCTCTCTCTCTCTCTATATATATATATATATATACATATATATATATATATACATATATATATATATATACATATATATATATATATATATATATATATATATATATATATATATATATATATATATATATATATATATATACATATGAAATACTTGACTTGGTGACTAGCTGTCAATATACTCCTCCCCTCTTAACCACGCCCCCAACCACGCCCCGCCCCACCCCCGACCACGCCCCCAACCCCCACCTCCCGAAATCGGAGGTCTCAAGGTTGGCAAGTATGATAACATATACGGCTTTTAGAGAGTGCAGTGTACAACTGCGCACACAACAAGGAGACGAAGCAGAAGAACGAGGAAGATACAGCCATGGCGACGCCGACGACGAGTAAGATGAAGAAATACGCTTTGTTGCACCTTTTCTGCCTGAGTCCGGCGATTAGTTGCAAATCTTGCTTTATTGATTGCTCGCACACAGCCAATCCAACACAAAACAAACTAGTCCACGCCCGCACTCACGCTACCGCTCCCTCTCTTCTCTCACCCACACACTCACTGACGTCACTCACCTCACATGCTCACCTATTAAAGGGCCACACACACACACACATACGCTACTCTCATAACAGCTTGTAAGTTCCAAGCCGCAGCTGCGATTGGACCTGGATAGCCTCCGGGAAGAAGTAGTGGACTACCAAGTGCTTGGCAGTGAAGATCTTCCTCAGGAAGCAAAGATTGACCGGTTTTGGGCCATGCTAGGGAGAGATGGAAGATTCCAGACTCTAATGCATTTGATGAAAGCACTTTTGTGCGTGCCACACAGCAATGCATCATCAGAGAGGGTGTTCAGCATGGTTAGAAAAATAGTGACAGAGAATAGAACAAGGATGGACAATTCAACCCTTAACTCAACAATGAGTAGATGAGTGTTATGTGTGTGTATATGTGTAAATAAATGAACATTGAAATTCAAGTATTTCTTTTATTTATATATACATATATATATATATAATAAAATAAATATATCTATATATATAGCTAGAATTCACTGAAAGTCAAGTATTTCTTATATATACATATATATATATATATATATATATATATATATATATATATATATATATATATATATATATATATATATATCATACTTGCCAACCCTCCCGAATTTTCCGGGAGACTCCTGAAATTCAGCGCCTCTCCTGAAAACCTCCCGGGACAAATATTCTCTCGAAAATCTCCCGATTTTCAGCCGGAGCTGGAGGCCACGCCCCCTCCAGCTCCATGCGGACCTGAGTGAGAACAGCCTTTTTTCACAACGGGAGGACAACAGGGTGACAAGAACTAAATCATCCAGACTAGAGATAAATTGTATTATTATGTTTATCTTACCTAAAAATAAATATATTTATTAATGAAAAAAATAAATAAATAAATACATGTTTACTATATTTTGCTAAAAACATCAAAATTAATTGTATTTTTATTTGTATTTTTTCTGACTCCTTATTACATCCAGCCATATAATTTAAATAAACATATTTGAAATAATTAATTTTAAATGATCATAATAATTCATTTAAAATGACCATATTTAATTATTAAAATAATTGCTTGTTAATCAACAACTTTAGCATTTTATTCATTACATTTTGAAGCTCTCAGAAGCCAAGTTATGTTATATTCCTTAAGATTTATTTATGCAAGTTTGAAGTATCAATTATCTAAACAGAGTTTTGTTTGCATATTTTCAGGATGTATATATATATATATATATATATATATATATATATATATATATATATATATATATATATATATGAAATATGTATGAAATACTTGACTTGGTGAATTCTAGCTGTCAATATACTCCCCCCTCGTAACCACGCCCCCAACCACGCCCCCATCCCCGACCACGCCCCCCACCTCCCGAAATCGGAGGTCTCAAGGTTGGCAAGTATGATATATATATATATATATATATATATATATATATATATATATAATAAATGATAAATGGGTTGTACTTGTATAGCGCTTTTCTACCTTCAAGGTACTCAAAGCGCTTTGACACTACTTCCACATTTACCCATTCACACACACATTCACACACTGATGGAGGGAGCTGCCATGCAAGGCGCTAACCAGCACCCATCAGGAGCAAGAGTGAAGTGTCTTGCTCAGGACACAACGGACATGACGAGGTTGGTACTAGGTGGGGATTGAACCAGGGACCCTCGGGTCGCGCACGGCCATTCTTCCACTGCGCCACATATATATATATATATATATATATATATATATATATATATATATATATATATATATATATATATATATATATATATATATATATATATATATATATATATATATATATATATATATATATATATATATATATATATATATATATATATATATATATATATATATATGAAATACGTGACTTGGTGAATTCTAGCTGTAAATATACTCCTCCCCTCTTAACCACGCCCCTAATCACGTCCCGCCACGTCCCGCCCCGACCACGCCCACGCCCACCCCCTCCCCCCACCTCCCGAAATCGGAGGTCTCAAGGTTGGCAAGTATGGTTGTGTGATGGATGTGCTGTTAATACCCACACATGATTCTTTATGTCTGGCAGGTACAAATGGAGAAAAAGAGCGATGCCATTATGTGTTCATGGCCAACTCTCAGACCGACATGGTGGAGTGGGTCCGCACGCTGCGCAAAGTCGTCGGCGTTCCGAGTGGAGGTTCCCTTTCAAATGTTACTTCAAAAACATTTTTAGACTTATTCCATCCAAACTCCAAGAAGGAATGTGCATAGATATGCAAATGCAGTAAAAAAACAAAACAAAACAAAGCAGGACAGTTTTTCTGCCTTTACATGTACAAACCTCAAAAGTTGTCCCGTTGTGTAAATGGTAAATAAAAACAATGATTTGCAAATCCTTTTCAACTTATATTCAATTGAATAGACTGCAAAGACAAGATATTTCATGTTCCAACTGAGAAACATCTTTTTTTTTTTGCAAATAATCATTAAAATAGAATTTAAAGGCAGCAACACATTGCAAAAAAGTTGTCACAGTGGCATGTTCACCACTGTGTTACATGGCCTTTCCTTTTAACAACACTCAGTAAACGTTTGGGAACTGAGGAGACACATTTTTGAAGCTTCTCAGGTGGAATTCTTTCCCATTCTTGCTTGATGTACAGCTTAAGTTGTTCAACAGTCTGTGGTATTTTAGGCTTCATAATTTCAATGGGAGACAGGTCTGGACTACAGGCAGGCCAGTCTAGTACCCGCACTCTTTTACTATGAAGCCACGCTGTTGTAACACATGGCTTGGCATTATCTTGCTGAAATAAGCAGGGGCGTCCATGCTTGGATGGCAACATATGTTGCTCCAAAACCTGTATGTACCTTTCAGCATTAATGGTGCCTTCACAGATGTGTAAGTTACCCATGTCTTGGGCACTAATACACCCCCATACCATCACAGATGCTGGCTTTTCAACTTTGCGCCTATAACAATCCGGATGGTTATTTTCCTCTTTTGGTCCGGAGGACACGACGTCCACAGTTTCTAAAAACAATTTGAAACGTGGACTCGTCAGACCACAGAACACTTTCCCACTTTGCATCAGTCCATGTTAGATGAGCTCAGGCCCAGCAAAGCCAGCAGCGTTTCTGGGTGTTGTTGATAAATGGCTTTCGCTTTGCATAGTACAGTTTTAACTTGCACTTACAGATGTAGCGACCAACTGTAGTTACTGACACTGGGTTTCTGAAGTGTTCCTGAGCCCATGTGATGATATCCTTTACACACTGATGTCGGTTTTTGATGCAGTACCGCCTGAGGGATCCGAGGTCACGGGCTTAGCCGCTTACGTGCAGTGATTTCTCCAGATTCTCTGAACCCTTTGATGATATTACGGACCGTAGATGGTGCAATCCCTAAATTCCTTGCAATAGCTGGTTGAGAAATGTTGTTCTTAAACTGTTCAACAATTTGCTCACGCATTTGTTGACATTTGTTTTATTTACCATTTACACAACGTGCCAACTTCACTGCAGTTTGATTTTTTTTTTTTTAATTAACCAAACAAACCAAAGGCGGGGTGTTTGAAAACCAATGTACCACTGTACTGTGTACGTAACTGCTAGTGAAAGATGACATCATAATAAACACACATTACATCATGACTTTTCCTGCTCTTTATTTGGTTAAGTGTCTCTCTTTTTGTGTCCCAGGAGTGTTCGGTAAAAGCCTCACAGACACCGTGACGTACGAGAAGCGTTTTGGTTGCCACATGGTGCCGATCCTAGTCCAGAAGTGTGTAGAGTACATCAGAGAACACGGTCTGAATGAGGAAGGCATCTTCCGCCTGCCTGGGCAAGACAACTCTGTCAAACAGTTCAGAGATGCCTTCGATGCGGGAGAGAGGCCGTCTTTCCCCAGGTGATGCACACGCCTCTTTACCTACGGAACTTTTTGAGTAAACCCTAACCCTAACCCTAACCCCAGACTGAGACCAGGAAAAAAAAAACCTCAATAGCCATAGCACACACAAACACGTTACAAAGAATACACAAGACTTGCAACAGAGTCAATTAGAAAAATCCCTCCTTTTTGGGACCACCCTCATTTAGATAGATTCCACCACCAGGGAGCAAATGAGACATTCTCTATTAGATGCAATGTTATTGGGACCATGATTTATGTCATCACTTGTTCACACCTTGATGTCTCAAGAAGGGTACAAATACAAGAACACACACACACACACGCACACACGCACACACACACTCACACACACACAGACAAACACACATTCTTGTATTTGTTACCTTCTTGAGACCCCGGAAAAATGCCTCCCTCTTTAGGACCAGCCTTTCTAGATATATAAATATTTGTATTTACAACATTAATAATATATACATACTATGCAAATATAAAAAAGGTAAGCTTTTAGTTTTTTTGTTTGAATTGTTTTTTAATCTTCATTATTTACTTCAAGTTATTACAGCATGTCTCTATATAATTGTTTTTATTTTTATTCATTTGGGCCAAAGGGGGCACATTTCAATTTCTTACACACATTTGTTATAACATATATTGGCCAGAGGGGGAGCCCTTCAAATTTTTACACACACTTGTTATTTCATATGTTGACCAGAGGGTGAGCCCTTTTAAAACCGACACACAGTTTTCAGCACAGTCCCACTCAAGAGCAGATAAACATTATAGGGGGACAAAACAGGAGCGCCAGCCAATTTCAGGCGCTCCTTAAAAAGGTATAAAACAGGTAAACATTGATGGGGGTAAAAAAAAAAATTCAGTCTAAAGCTGGACTCCAGACTGAGACCAGGAAAAAAAAACCTCAATAGCCATAGCACACACAAACAAGTTACAAAGAATACACAAGACTTGCAACAGAGTCAATTTGAAAAATCCCTCCTTTTTGGGACCACCCTCATTTAGATAGATTCCACCACCAGGGAGCAAATGAGACATTCTCTCTTAGATGCAATGGTTTTCTGTATTGGGACCATTATTTATGTCATCACTTGTTCACACCTTGATGTCTCAAGAAGGGTACAAGTACAAGAACACACACACACACACACACACACACACACACACACACACACACACACACACACACACACACACACACACACACACACACACACACACACACATTCTTGTATTTGTTACCTTCTTGAGACCTGAAAAATGCCTACTTCTTTAGCACCACCCTTTCTAGATATATAAAGATGTGTATTTACAACATTAATAATATATACATACTATGCAAATATAAAAAAGCTTGTTGTGAAAAATTAGTTGAATTTCACAAGGTCACACTTTCCCGAGAAAAACTTAGAATTTTGGCGGTATTATAATAAAAGTCGTATTTTTACTCAACGGAAGTCAACATCTTACAAGAAAAACTGAACATTTGTGCAATATTATGATAAAAGTTGGAATTTTACTCAATAACAGTCGCAATTTTACAAGAAAAGCTTAAAATGTTGGCAATTTTATTAAAAAAAGACTTGTGATTTTACTCGACAAAAGTCACAATTTTATAAGAACACTTTAAAATGTTGCCAATATTATAATAATAATCGGAATTTTACTTGGCAAAATGATGACAAAAGTCATAATTTTACTCAAAAAATGTCACTATTTTACAAGAACAACAAAAAAATGGCAATACTGTGATAAAAGTCAGAATTTTATATGACAAATATCACCATTTTGCATTAAAAAGTAATAATTCTAAATTAAAAAAGTATTAATTTCACAAGAAAATATTGCAATATTACAGAAAGAACATGAGAAATTGTTCCCAATTTTATAAGAAAAAAGTTGATACATTGTGAGAAAAAGACTGCTTTTAGTTCATTTATTTATTTTTGAATTTTTTGTTTGTAACTAATTTATAATCTTCATTATTTATTTCAAGTTATTACAGTATGTTTCGATATACATATTTATTTAACTTTTTAAATTGGTTTTGGCCAAAGGGGACGCACTTCAAATTTGTACACAAACTTGTTATTTCATATGTTGACCAGAGGGGGACCACCCTCATTTTGAAAGATTTCACCACCAGGGGTGCAAATGAGACATTCTCTATTAGATGCAATGTTATTGGGACCATGATTTATGTCATCACTTGTTCACACCTCCTCATATGGAAGCTAGTTTTCCTTCTTGATGTCTCAAGAAGGCTAGAAATACAAACACACACACAAATGCGCACACACACACACACACACACGCATATTCTTGTATTTGTTACCTTCTTGAGACCTCGGGAAAATGCCTCCCTCTTTAGGACCACCCTTTCTAGATATATAAAGATGTGTATTTACAACATTAATAATATATACATACTATGCAAATATAAAAAAGCTTGTTGTGAAAAATTAGTTGGAATTTCACAAGAAAAAAGTCACAATTTCGCAAGAAAAATTTAGAATTTTGGCAGTATTATAATAAAAGTCATAATTTTATTTAGCGGAAGTCAACATCTTACAAGAAAAACTGAACATGTGTACAATATTATGATAAAAGTTGGCATTTACTCAATAACAGTCGGAATTTTACAAGAAAAGCTTGAAATTTTGGCAATTTTATAAAAAGTCACAATTTTATAAGAACACTTTAACATGTCGCCAATATTATAATAATAATCAGAATTTTACTTGGCAAAATGATGACAAAAGTCATAATTTTACTCAAAAAATCTCAGTATTTTACAAGAACAACAAAAAAATGGCAATACTGTGATAAAAGTCGGAATTTTATACAACAAATGTTACCATTTTGCATTAAAAAGAAATAATTTTACATTTTAAAAGTATTAATTTCACAAGAAAATATTGCAATATTACAGAAACAGAAAGAATATGAGAACTTTTTCCCAATTTTATAAGAAAAAAGACAACACATTGTGAGAAAAAGACTGCTTTGAGTTAATTTATTTATTTTTGTAATTGATTTAGAATCTTCATTATTTATTTCAAGTTATTACAGTATGTCTCTATATACATATCTTTTATGTTTTTAATTACTTTTGGCGAAAGGGGGCACACTTCAAATTTTTACACACACTTGTTATTTCATATGTTGACCAGAGGGGGAGCACTTTTAAAACCGACACAGTCAATTTGAAAAATCCCTCCTTTTTGGGACCACCCTCATTTTGATAGATTTCACCACCAGGGGGTGCAAATGAGACATTCTCTGTTAGATGCAATGTTATTGGGACCATGATTTATGTCATCACTTGTTCACACCTCCTCATATGGAAGCTACTTTTCCTTCTTGATGTCTCAAGAAGGGTAGAAATACACGCACACACACACACACACACACACACACACCCCCAGACATTCTCCCCAGAGATTTCTTCATGAGTTAACACACCAGAAAGTACCTCGAGAGAAATGCAGAGCGACTTCGATTTCTTCTCACACCACATCCTGTTCAGGTGGGCACGCAAGAGGAAGCCTGCCTACACAATACCATAACCTTTTTTCCCCCCACAGCTTGCGTTGCCTAAATAAATGGCCAAGATAGAGTGACATAGTTCAAACAAGTGAATCTACCTCTTGTACCCGCCGGGGATTGACCAACCCAGGGTGCATAGCTCACCGTGATCCTGAACGCTGGAAAATGAATGAATGAAAGAAGTATGGCTCAGCATGGTTTGTGTGTGTAGACGACGTCTTGTTAGATACCCCAAAACCAGTGAAAATGTCACGTTGTGTAATTCGTAAATAAAAAGACAATACAATGATTTGCAAATCCTTTTCAACTTATATTCAATTGAATAGACTGCAAAGACAAGATATTTAATGTTCACACTGAGAAACTTCATTTTTTCCCCCAGTCTGTAGAACGCTCTCCCTGACCACCTGAGGGCACCACAGACTGGGAATGTTTTTTTTTGTTTTTTTTTAACGGTTTAAAAACCCTTCTTTAAAAAAAAAAAGAAGAAAAAAAAAGCCTTTTTTAGGTGTATGTGTGCATACACCTAGTTTTTATTTATTTATTTTTTTTTTGGCTTTTTATTCATTTTATTAATACACTGTAGCACTTTGAGGTTGTTTGCTCAATGGAAAGTGCTTTTTACAAATAAAATATATTATTATTATTATTATTATTATAACTCAGTAAACGTTTGGGAACTGAGGTGACACATTTTTGAAGTGGAATTCTTTCCCATTCTTGCTTGACGTACAGCTTAAGTCAGTGTTTTTCAACCACTGTGCCGCGGGTGAGATACAGTCTGGTGTGCCGTGGGAAATTATCTAATTTCACCTATTTGGGTTAAAAATATGTTTTGCAAACCAGTAATTATAGTCTGCAAATGATGTGTTGTTGTTGAGTGTCTGTGCTGTCTAGAGCTCGGCGGAGTAACCGTGTAATACTCTTCCATATCAGTAGGTGGCAGCCGGTGGCTAATTGCTTTGTAGATGTCGGAAACAGCCGGAGGCAGTGTGCGGGTAAAAAGGTGTCTAATGCTTAAACCAAAAATAAACAAAAGGTGAGTGCCCCTATGAAAAGGCATTGAAGCTTAGGGAAGGCTATGCAGAACGAAACTAAAACTGAACTGGCTACAAAGTAAACAAAAACAGAATGCTGGACGACAGCAAAGACTTACTGTGGAGCAAAGACGGCGTCCACAATGTACATCCGAACATGACATGACAGTCAGCAATGTCCCCACAAAGAAGGAAAAAAACAACTGAAATATTCTTGGATGCTAAAACAAAGTAGATGCGGGAAATATCGCTCAAAGGAAGACATGAAACTGCTCCAGGAAAATACCAAAAAAAGAGAAAAAGCCACCAAAATAGGAGCGCAAGACAAGAACTGAAACACTACACACAGGAAAACAGCAAAAAATGGCGTGATGTGACGGTAGACCTACTTTGAGACAAGAGGTATATTGATACATAGTTGGTTATGGTTTAAAGTCAATCCATCCATCCATTTTCTACCACTTATTCCCTTTGGGGTCGCGGGGGGCGCTGGAGCCTATCTCAGCTACAATCGGGCAGAAGGCGGGGTACACCCTGGACAAGTCGCCACCTCTTCGCAGTGGTTTAAAGTCATATCCAACAATTGCGACAACGACTTTTTACTGTCAACTGAGTTTCGTTTTTTTAATGATTTCGGCAGGTGGTGTGCCTGCGGATATTTTCAACGCAAAAAACGTGCCTTGGCTCAAAAAAGGTTGAAAAACACTGACTTAAGTTGTTCAACTTTTGATGATATTACAGACCGTAGCTGGTGAAATCCCTAAATTCCTTGCAATAGCTTGTTGAGAAACAAGCTAAACCACGGTTTCTAAAAAACAATTTGAAATGTGGACTCGTCAGACCACGGAACATTTTTCCACTTTGCATCAGTCCATCTTAGATGAGCTCGGGCCCAGCGAAGCCGGCGGCGTTTCTGGGTGTTGTTGATAAATGGCTTTGGCTTTGCATAGTAAAGTTTTAACTTGCACTTACAGATGTAGCGACCAACTGTAGTTACTGACAGTGGTTTTCCTGAAGTGCCCATGTGGTGATATCCTTTACACACTGATGTCGCTTTTTGATGCAGTACCTACCACCTGAGGGATTCAAGGTCATGGCTCAGCCGCTTATGTGCAGTGATTTCTCCAAATTCTCTGAACCTTTTGATGATATTACGGACCGTAGATGGTGAAATCCCTAAATTCCTTGCAATAGCTGTTTAAGAAATGTTGTTCTTAAACTGTTGGACAATTTGCTCACGCATTTGTTGACAAAGTGGTGACCCTCGTCCCATCCTTGTTTGTGAATGACTGAGCATTTCATGGAATCTACTTTTATACCCAATCATGGCACCCACCTGTTCCCAAATAGCCTGTTCACCTGTGGGATGTTCCAAATAAGTGTTTGATGAGCATTCCTCAACTTATTTGCCACTTGTGCCAGCTTTTTTGAAACATGTTGCAGGCATCAAATTCCGAATGAGCTAATATTTGCAAAAAATAACACATTTTTCCAGTTGGAACATTAAATATCTTGTCTTTGCAGTCTATTCTATTGAATATAAGTTGAAAATGATTTGTAAATCATTGTATTCTGTTTTTATTTACCATTTACACAACGTGCCAACTTCACTGGTTTTGGGGTTTGTACAATGGTACCTTGGTTTTCATCAATATACTCTTCCAAAAGGTGTTGTTGGTGATGAGCAGAGAGGGAGATGGCAGGGAAGTGTCAAGCGGACAACTATGAGTTCTGTCTTGGATTCAATCGTGTTTCTCACCTTATGTCAGGTTCAAACACTGATGACATTTATTAAACAAGACAAGAAGCAAAGAATCAAACATAGACAGAATGCAATGTGGTTCAGTGAGGAGAAACGTGCACATCTGTACCCTTGTACAGTGTCATTACGTTCTGCCAAAAGATCGCACGCCTCCTTCTTTTATTTTGGACCTTCCCTGACCACATGGCCACCGCTGTTTCCAAAGGACAAAGGTCGTAAACAATTCACAGAAAAGGTCAGTTCAAAAAGAGTTCGTAAAATAGTTCAAAAAGAGGTCCATAAAATAGTTCAAAAAGAGTTCGGAAAATAGTTCAAAAAGAGGCCCATAAAATAGTTCAAAAAGAGTTCGGAAAATATTTCAAAAAGAGGTCCACAAAATAGTTCAACAAGAGTTTGTAAAAAACTTCAAAAAAAGGTCCATAAAATAGTTCAAAAAGAGTTCGTAAAATACTTCAAAAAGAGGTCCATAAAATAGTTCAAAAAGAGTTTGTAAAATAGTTCAAAAAGAGGTCCATAAAATAGTTCAAAAAGAGTTCGGAAAATAGTTCAAAAAGAGGTCCACAAAATAGTTCAAAAAGAGTTTGTAAAAAACTTAAAAAAGAGGTCCATAAAATAGTTCAAAAAGAGTTCGTAAAATACTTCAAAAAGAGGTCCATAAAATAGTTCAAAAAGAGTTTGTAAAATACTTCAAAAAGAGGTCCATAAAATAGTTCAAAAAGAGTTCGGAAAATAGTTCAAAAAAAGGTCCACAAAATAGTTCAAAAAGAGTTTGTAAAAAATTTAAAAAAGAGGTCCATAAAATAGTTCAAAAAGAGTTTGTAAAATACTTCAAAAAGAGGTCCATAAAATAGTTCAAAAAGAGTTTGTAAAATACTTCAAAAAGAGGTCCATAAAATAGTTCAAAAAGAGTTTGTAAAATACTTCAAAAAGAGGTCCATAAAATAGTTCAAAAAGAGTTTGTAAAATACTTCAAAAAGAGGTCCATAAAATAGTTCAAAAAGAGTTCGGAAAATAGTTCAAAAAGAGGTCCATAAAATAGTTCAAAAAGAGTTTGTAAAATACTTCAAAAAGAGGTCGTCTGGAAATTGGGCAGATCCTGCTATCTCTCCGCTTTGAAGTCCTTGGATTAGAACAATATCTTTCTGTTGATTACCATACATGAGAGAAAACAGAAAACCCTTCATGTGGCTCTCCCCCTTACACAGTGGAGTTTTACGAGCCTTCTTCTTGGTCGGTTTCAAAGACAGCTTTTGGTCTTCTTACCAGGAACTCATTTCAACACAAAGTATTGTGATGATTTAGATCTGGGCACTCCATTTTGCAGAAGGATACGTGATCAAAGTGAAAATCAATGCTTGACAGTTTTTGAAACATGTTGCAGGCATGAAATTCCAATTTTGCGAAAAAATAACAAAAGTTTTCCAGTTCGAACGTTAAGTATCTTCTTTGCAGTCTATTCAATTGAATATAAGTTGAAAAAGATTTGCAAATCGTTGTATTCTGTTTTTATTTACCATTTACACAACATGCCAGCTTTGGCATCATTTAACAAGAATATCCGGTATTGTGACGACATTTACAGGTCAAAGACAAGGAAAAACACAATATAAGTCTCCTTTAATTGAGTGTTTTGTCTCCCACAGTGAGACAGATGTCCACACTGTAGCGTCACTGCTGAAACTGTACTTGCGGGAGCTGCCAGAGCCTGCGATACCATGGACTCAGTACCAGGATTTCCTGGACTGCACCAACCTGCTGGACTCCAACAAAACTGAAGTATATTGAGTCCGGACTTGTCTAGTCTGCACGTCTTGTATGCACTACCTATTTGTGTCCGTGCACTTTGCATAACCGTGTACCGTGATGTACTGGAGAGGAGGCTACGCCGGATAGTCGAACCTCGGATTCAGGAGGAACAGTGTAGTTTTCGTCCTGGTCGTGGAACTGTGGACCAGCTCTATACTCTCGGCAGGGTCCTTGAGGGTGCATGGGAGTTTGCCCAACCAGTCTACATGTGCTTTGTGGACTTGGAGAAGGCATTCGACCGTGTCCCTCGGGAAGTCCTGTGGGGAGTGCTCAGAGAGTATGGGGTATCGGACTGTCTGATTTTGGCGGTCCGCTCCCTGTATGATCAGTGTCAGAGCTTGGTCCGCATTGCCGGCAGTAAGTCGGACACGTTTCCAGTGAGGGTTGGACTCCGCCAAGGCTGCCCTTTGTCACCGATTCTGTTCATAACTTTTATGGACAGAATTTCTAGGCGCAGTCAAGGCGTTGAGGGGATCTGGTTTGGTGGCTGCAGGATTAGGTCTCTGCTTTTTGCAGATGATGTGGTCCTGATGGCTTCATCTGGCCAGGATCTTCAGCTCTCACTGGATCGGTTCGCAGCCGAGTGTGAAGCGACTGGGATGAGAATCAGCACCTCCAAGTCCGAGTCCATGGTTCTCGCCCGGAAAAGGGTGGAGTGCCATCTCCGGGTTGGGGAGGAGACCCTGCCTCAAGTGGAGGAGTTCAAGTACCTCGGAGTCTTGTTCACGAGTGAGGGAAGAGTGGATCGTGAGATCGACAGGCGGATCGGTGTGGCATCTTCAGTAATGCGAACGCTGTATCGATCCGTTGTGGTGAAGAAGGAGCTGAGCCGGAAGGCAAAGCTCTCAATTTACCGGTCGATCTACGTTCCCATCCTCACCTATGGTCATGAGCTTTGGGTTATGACCGAAAGGACAAGATCACGGGTACAAGCGGACGAAATGAGTTTCCTCCGCCGGGTGGCAGGGCTCTCCCTTAGAGATAGGGTAAGAAGCTCTGTCATCCGGGGGGAGCTCAAAGTAAAGCCGCTGCTCCTCCACATCGAGAGGAGCCAGATGAGGTGGTTCGGGCATCTGGTCAGGATGCCACCCGATCGCCTCCCTCGGGAGGTGTTTAGGGCACGTCCGACCGGTAGGAGGCCACGGGGAAGACCCAGGACACGTTGGGAAGACTATGTCTCCCGGCTGGCCTGGGAACGCCTCGGGATCCCCCGGGAAGAGCTGGACGAAGTGGCTGGGGAGAGGGAAGTCTGGGCTTCCCTGCTTAGGCTGCTGCCCCCACGACCCGACCTCGGATAAGCGGAAGAAGATGGATGGATGGATGGATGGCACTTTGCATAACACATGTTTCTTTTTGTTGCGTTTAGGGTCAAGAGAAGTTGGAGGAACAGATCTCCCTCCTCCCCAGGGTCAACTACAATCTTCTAAGTTATGTCTGCCGGTGAGCTAACGCTGCGTCACAAAGTATCGTAACATGTCGTGCACAATATCTGCACACGCGTTCAACGGTGTGTGTTGTTGCCCACTAGGTTCTTGTTTGAGGTGCAGCTGAATTCCAAAGTCAACAAGATGAGTGTGGAAAACTTGGCCACTGTGATGGGAATCAACCTGCTCAAACCTCAAATACAAGACCCCTTCTCAGTGATGGAGGGTGCGAACATTACATTTATACCAATGAGTTCCTATCCTGGTCTGAGGTTCTACCTAAACCAGAGGTGTCAAAGTGGTTTTCGCTGAGGGCCACATCGCAGTTATATTTGTGTCAGGTTCAAACACTGATGACATTTATTAAACAGACAAGAAGCAAGGAATCATGCAGAGACAGAGTTACATTTTGCTCAATGAGGAGAGACGTTTTGGGCTGTACTCTAGTTACAGAGACAACCTACGCTCTAAAGTCCAGCCCACGTGCTCCTGTATTTATTTGGGAGGTCCCTGGTTACATCACTGAGGCTGCCGCTGAAGGAAGGGGGGTGGGGGGGGACAACAATATATGATTATTCAGAAATGCAAATGTGCTGACACTCGTGATATCGCCCTGTCTCTGCTTTGTCTGCGTCACGGTACTCGATGTTCGGCCTTGGCAATGAAGGGCGGTTCTGGACACAAACACTGATACAAGACGACTCGCTTTGCACAGATAGAAAAGTACAACTTCAGCACAATTGATAATAACTATAGCAACGGCCTTTAAGTATAAGAGTTGTGTGATAACTTACACATAATTATTCCAACAGTTTGGCTCCAGAGGGCCGCATCTAACAGTGTATACTATTATTACACAATTTTTCTATGCATTTTATTAGTAGATTTTTTTAAAACTACTAAAATGTAAAAAAATATGGTAAGTTGCAATAATTTCACCTTAAAATGTAGTGTATATTACTGTAAATGGAAAAACAGTAGTGCTGTTTTATGGTAAAAAAGGCAGCCAGAATTTTACTGTAAAATTTACATTCGTTTTTTTTTTACTCTAAATTGAAAAAAACTGCAATTTTGCAGTAACATTTTAGCACCCGAGCTGCCTGTTTGTTTTATGTGTTTTTACAGCAAATCAACAACGGTAGATTTTTTCGGTGTATTACTGTAAATGCCAAAACGGCACCGCAGTTTATTACAGTAACAAAAAAAAATTCAGTTTTTTTCATTTAGAGAAAAATGCTGTAAAAACCACAGCAAGTCTAAAAAATTTGACCATGAAATCTATTTCTACTTTTATATTGCACAATTCGATGGATAACTCACTTTGAAATCATTAGTATTTACTTCTATATTCAATTGAATATAGGTTGAAAAGGATTTGCAAATAATTGTATTCTGTTTTTATTTACCATTTACACAACGTGCCAACTTCACTGGTTTCGGGGTTTGTACATCCGGCAGACATATTTGCTAAATCCTTCAAATTCTGCAGAAAACAATTGAGATTTGTGATGAAAACGCTACAAAAAGAATTGCCTCCAGTCTTCTGTAGGTGACGTCCGCAGGCTGATCCAATTTTGCAGCTAATGTGCTGAAACTCGTTAAAAAAACAACCTAAAATCACTACTATGTCTATTTTGGGGGAACTCTGCCTGTGGACATCATTTGTAGGTCCTGAAGTATAGAACAAGTGCCAATTTTGCCAGCATTAAACGGGCTTGTCAGGTTCAAACACTGATGACATCTATTAAACAAGACAAGAAGCAAAGAATTAAACAGAGATAGAATTAAATTTGGCTCAATTTGAGGAGAAACGTCTGGTCTGTACTCTTGTACAGTGTCTCAGCATGCTCTGGCAAAAGTGTCACGATCGGGGCGCATGATCATGCGGGGTTTTGTTCTCCCAAGATGCAAAGGACGAATCCGGACAGGACTTGCAGGTAACACTTGATTTAATAATAAAACAACACAAAACAGGTACAAAACAGAAAACAAACCGACTGGAAAAGGTGCCGAGCGCACCGGAAGCTAAGGCTACAACTTAGCAAAGACTATGACACTTAGCAGGGGCTAGGAGACAAGCAAAAACTTACGTAGCAGTCGCTTGACGCAAATAAAGAAACCAGGCTGACTGACTGGAAAAGGCAGGCTTAAATAATGTCAGTGATTACAACAGGTGCGCGTCAGAAACACAAGCGGCAGGTGGAATTAATATGTAGCTATGGTAACCAACTCAAAAGGTGCACAGACAGGAACAAAATGAGTCCAAGACTAACAGAAAACACACGTGACCCAAAAACCCAAACAGAAATATGATCCGGGCAGCGGATCATAACAGAAAGATTGTACGCTTCCTCCTTTATTTGGACTTTCTCTGACCACATGGCAACAACTGTTTCCAAAGGGACGTGGGTCGTAAACAGCGTTGCCTTTGGTTACAGAACAGTTCAAAAAGAACAGGTCGTCAACAGTTCACAGAAAAGGTCGTAAAAGAGTTCAGAAAGAGGTTCGTAAAACAGTTAAAAAAAGGAGGTTCAAAAAGAGGTCGTCTGGAACTTGGGCAGATCCTGCCTTCTCTCTGCTTTGTAGTCCTTGGGTTAAAACAATATCTTTCTGTTGATTACAATACATGAAAAAAAACAGAAACCCCTTCATGTTGCTTTCCATCCTACACAGGGGAGTTTTACAAGCATTCTTGGTAAGTTCAAAGACAGCTTTTGGTCTTCTCGCTGGGAATTGTCGGAGGCAGATATTTACATATATCCGAATTTAAGTGTTACTTCTTTTATTTCATAGTCATATTTGAAAACAGTTCGCGTTTTTCCATTTGTTCTCTTTCTGTTTGTCTGCAAGTAAACTGTGTGTGTTAACCTTGAAGCTTTGGAATGTAAGAAAGAGAGATAATGTGCATGTGTTTTGACTAGAGAGATTTAAGAGGGGAGAGGGTTTTTGTCGGGAGGACAGACCATCTTGGCGGCGCGATAGAATGTTCTATGCTGGACTGGTCTAAATGTATATATATATGCAAAGCTTTGCAAATATATTACAAAATACCTATTCTGTCTCTGGTGGTTTTTCTACTCAGCTTTAAGTGTCGTAAAGAGCTTGGGAGCGACTTGTGACTTGAATTCCCTGGGAGGAACAACTGGTCCAAAACGCAACAGAACTCATTTCAAGTGATAACTTAGATAAAACTATTCTAACACGGGCTCTTTAGGAATTGATCAAAATTGTGATCACGTTTACTTTTCTTCACAGCAACTCCTCACATCCACAAGTTGATGACGGTGATGATCAGGCAACATGAGACTCTGTTTCCTCTCAGCAAAGATGTTCTTCCTCCCTCACCTGGCAACAAGGCCGAGAGCCAGAAGAACTCTCCACGTAGCTTCGTGGGCTGGGAGTCCACCGAGATGGACGATAGCTCTGTGTCCGAGTGTAACGACAGTTCGGCTCCCAGAAGAGGAAACAGCGGCGCTCCAGATGTCCTACAAGACTCTCTTCTTCCGTCGCCTTCTGAGAGTTGGCAAGGAAGTACTCGGAAGCGCACCCAAACCCTGCCCACCTTTAACTGCCCGCTCACGGGGATGGCGGCAAAGGCCAGCGCCATCAACCGCTGGAGTCGCGTCCAGGAGATGGTGGATGAGAAGAGCAGTACGTTATCAGAGGACATCTTTAAAGTCTTGGACCTTCGAAGTCCAGAATCTTTTTTTAGAGGCTCACCGACCAGCACCAAGGTGGGAGAAGTCGAGTTCAAGGAGAGCAAAGGTTCCAATCCTGCTAATTCCCAAAAAAGGAACAGTGACTCTCAACCTGACGCCATGATAGAAAGTGGTACTGATGAGAGGAAAGACAGCCAGCAGTTTGACAGGTGAGGAGTGCCACTGTTGTTCGTGTCTGTAAAAAATGGAGGGTGTCTTAAAGAGGTCGCACACTATATTGCCAAAGGTATTTGGCCATCTGCTTTTACTCACATATGACGTTGAAGTGCCCATCCATCCATCCATCCATCTTCTTCCGCTTATCCGAGGTCGGGTCGCGGGGGCAGCAACCTAAGCAGGGAAGCCCAGACTTCCCTCTCCCCAGCCACTTCGTCCAGCTCTTCCTGTGGGACCCCGAGGCGTTCCCAGGCCAGCCGGGAGACATAGTCTTCCCAACGTGTCCTGGGTCTTCCCCGCGGCCTCCTACCGGTCGGACGTGCCCGAAACACCTCCCTAGGGAGGCGTTCGGGTGGCATCCTGACCAGATGCCCGAACCACCTCATCTGGCTCCTCTCGATGTGGAGGAGCAGCGGCTTTACTTTGAGGTCCCCCCGGATGGCAGAGCTTCTCACCCTATCTCTAAGGGAGAGCCCCGCCACCCGGCGGAGGAAACTTATTTCGGCCGCTTGTACCCGTGATCTTGTCCTTTCGGTCATAACCCAAAGCTCATGACCATAGGTGAGGATGGGAACGTAGATCGACCGGTAAATTGAGAGCTTTGCCTTCCGGCTCAGCTCCTTCTTCACCACAACGGATCGATACAGCGTCCGCATTACTGAAGACGCCACACCGATCCGCCTGTCGATCTCACGATCCACTCTTCCCTCACTCGTGAACAAGACTCCGAGGTACTTGAACTCCTCCACTTGGGGCAAGATCTCCTCCCCAACCCGGAGATGGCACTCCACCCTTTTCCGGGCGAGAACCATGGACTCAGACCTGGAGGTGCTGATTCTCATCCCAGTCGCTTCACACTCGGCTGCGAACCGATCCATCCGTTGAAGTGCCATCCCATGGAATTGTCAAACATCTTTTGGTATCCTGGAGCATTCAAAGTTCCTTTCACTGGAACTAAGGGGCCAAGCCCAACTCCTGTAAAAAAACAACCCCACACCATAAATCCTCCTCCACCAAATTTCACACTCGGCACAATGCTGTCCGAAATGTAGTGTTCTCCTGGCAACCTCCAAACCCAGACTGGTCCATCAGATTTCCAGATGGAAAAGCGTGACTCATCAGTCCAGAAAATGCGTCTCCACTGTTCTAGAGTACAGTGACAACGTGCTTTACACCAGTGATCCCCAACCTTTTTTCCACCAGGGACCGGTTTAATGTATGCATTATTTTCACGGACCGGCTTTCTACGTGTAAATTAGCCTTTGCCCACAATCTGACACATTAAAATGGTATATATCCATTGATGTGCATTGTCCCATGTACTAGTACAATGGAGTTGTAAAATACATCTATTAACAGGCTTATTGGTGTATTTAGTGGGACAGGCGAAAGTTAAGTCTGAGAAAATGTGGTAGTTTATAAATCAATTCATGTTTCTGTGCGACCCGGTAGCCAATGCGTCACGGACCGGTGGTTGGGGACCACTGCTTTACACCACTGCATCCCACACTTTGCATTGGACTTGGTGATGTATGGCTTAGATGCAGCTGCTCGGCCATGGAAACCCATTCCATGAGGCTCTCTGCGTACTGTACGTGGGCTAATTGGAAGGTCACGTGAAGTTCAGAGCTCTGTAGCAACTGGCAGAAAGTCTTTGCACTATGCGCTTCAGCATCCGCTGACTCCTCTCTGTCAGTTTACGTGGCCTACCACTTGGTGGCTGAGTTGCTGTTGTTCCCAAACTCTTCACTTTTCTTATAATGAAGTTGACTTTGGAATGTTTAGGAGCAAGGACATTTCACGACTGGATTTGTTGCACAGGTGGCATCCTATGACAGTTCCACGCTGGAAAACACTGAGAGCGGCCCATTCTTTACAAATGTTTGTAGAAACAGTCCTCATGCCTGAGTGCTTGATTTTATACACCGGGCCAAGTAATTAGGACACCAGATTCTCATCATTTGGATGGGTGGCCAAATACTTTTGGCAATATAGTGTATTATGATTTGTTTTGTTTTTTTAATCTAAAACACTTCCTTGTGGTCCACATAACATGTAATGGTGGTGCTCTGGTCCAAAGTTTGCGTGGATCATGTTTTACAGACAAGTTTACAGGTTGCCAAGGTAGTTAAAAAGCTCTTCGGTGGGTGAGATCCGCCCGGAGTTCCTTAAGGTTCTGGATGCTGTGGGGGCTGTCTTGGTTGACAAGACTCTGCAGCATCGCGTGGACATTTGGGGCGGTACCTCTGTATTGGCAGACCGGGGTGGTGGTTACTCTCTTTAAGAAGGGGAACCGGAGGGTGTGTTCCAACTATTGTAGGATCACACTCCTCAGCCTTCCCGGTAAGGTCTATTCAGGTGTACTGGAGAGGAGGCTATGCCGGATAGTCGAATCTCAGATTCAGGAAGAACAGTGGGTTGTACTTGTATAGCGCTTTTCTACCTTCAAGGTACTCAAAGCGCTTTGACACTACTTCCACATTTACCCATTCACACACACATTCACACACTGATGGAGGGAGCTGCCAAGCAAGGCGCTAACCAGCACCCATCAGGAGCAAGGGTGCAGTGTCTTGCTCAGGACACAACGGACATGACGAGGTTGGTACTAGGTGGGGATTGAACCAGTGACCCTCGGGTTGCGCACGGCCACTCTCCCACTGCGCCACGCCGTCCCAACAGTGTGGTTTTCGTCCTGGTCGTGGAATGGTAGACCAGCTCCTTACTCTCGGCAGGGTCCTTGAGGGTTCATGGGAGTTTTCCCAACCAGTCTACATGTGCTTTGTGGACTTGGAGAAGGCATTCGACCGTGTCCCCCGGGAAGTCCTGTGGGGAGTGCTCAGAGAGTATGGAGTATCGGACTGTCTGATTGTGGCGGTCCGCTCCCTGTATGATCAGTGTCAGAGCTTGGTCCGCATTGCCGGCAGTAAGTCGGACACGTTTCCAGTGAGGGTTGGACTCCGCCAAGGCTACCCTTTGTCACAGATTCTGTTCATAACTTTTATGGACAGAATTTCTAGGCGCAGTCAAGGCGTTGAAGGGATCTGGTTTGGTGGCTGCAGGATTAGGTCTCGGCTTTTTGCAGATGATGTTGTCCTGATGGCTTCATCTGGCCAGGATCTTCAGCTCTCACTGGATCGGTTCGGAGCCGAGTGTGAAGCGACTGGGATGAGAGTCAGCACCTCCAAGTCCGAGTCCATGGTTCTCGCCCGGGAAATAAAAAAAAGAGTCTGCTCATGCCCTTCTTGTATACACCTTTGCTGTTGTCCTTCTAGTCCAGTCTGCTGTTCACGTGGACTCCCAGGTACTTGTACTGCCCCACTACTGGATGTTGATGGGCTCCACAGGGGTCATTTTCTTCTTGATGTATATGTATATTTATTTATCCGACCCTTCCATTTCTTGCGTCTTGCAGTCTCCAGCAGGAGATGAAGAAGCTGAGGAAGACAGTCGCTGAGCTACAATCCACTCTTGAGGCAGAGCGCCGCCGTGTGGCGTCTTTGGAAGCATGTCTGCGAAGCACGGAGAGCAGCCGAGACCAAGCTCAGAGACGTAACGAAGCGCTGCAAAGGGCAATTCAGCGGCTTATGTCGGGAGAACAGCAAGCTCCCACTTAACAGTCATTTATAATATTGTATCAACTAATATAAACTTTAAAATATTCTTGTTTTAGAGTTAGGTGACTGTGGAATCCCACTGTTGGCTGCTGTGCGGAAGAGACATGTTTTGGCTTTTTGCAGCCAGATACATAGAGTGTTCATCCATGTTTTGAAAGAGTTTCTAGACGTTTCTCCAGCAAGAAAACTGTACTGGAATAAAGAAAAAGAAAATTGACAAATGACCATTTCTGGATTCCCATCTACGACAGTTGTTGACATATAGCTGACGCACCGTAACAATACCATGGATGGAAGTTAAGGCCGGTTGCGGCTCAAAGATTACAGCAGAATACATATAAGCGCATAATATTTATGGATCGCAAGAGCAAAGTTCTCAGTAGAGAACTTAAAGGGGAACATTATCACCAGACCTATGTAAGCGTCCAGGCCCGGCCCTAACCAATCTGGCGCCCTAGGCAAGATTTTAGGTGGCGCCCCCCCACATCGGCAGTGAAGTGTATATACTCACAAGAAACCGAATAGCTTTGTCTTTGACCTTTTTTTTTTTTACTTACAACTATACCTAATATATAAAGGGGTGGAAAAGTGACTATTACCTGCAGGGCAAATATAGCTAACCAGAAGGCAATAACAATGTAAACAAAAAACAGCTGCTTAAAAGATCTAATACAAATGTCCCTGAAAAATGTAAGGTGGGAGTACTGTAATTACCTAACGTTACATTATTATTTTCCATAACAATTTAGCCCCCTCCACAATATTAACCCGACGTTAAAACAGAACTAGCTATTTATTGATTAGCAATTGCCGAATCATGTGACATTAGCTTAATGCTAAAAAGCCGGGTTACTATCACATTCTGTAACAGACAAATAATTTCATGTAGGCTCACCTACCTGCTACCTCTGTCTTTTCTCGTTTCTCTTCCTCTTCTTTTCTCTTTTTTCTTCCCTGGGCACCTGACAGTTTTGGCCGTTTTGACATCTTGTGTTGATTTTTTGATGTGGTGACGTCCAAAAAGAGTCATGATACGGGAAGGGAGGGGGCGCACCGTGAGGGGGGAGAGGGAGGGGGTGAGGGGGCGTAATGTTGTAACAAATAATATTTCTATTAAATAGGCTTTACTTTGCATTTTAATTAACGTGGGATTATTTTTTGTATTTAGAAATAATAGTACCAACTTTTTTTTCTTTTCTTTTTTTCTCTCCAACATTTGTGGCACTGGCGTGGCGCCCCCTGATGGACGGCGCCCTTAGCATTTGCCTATACGGCCTATGCCACGGGCCGGCCCTGTAAGCGTCAATAGAAAAAAGACCATATATTTTTTAACCGATTTCCGAACTCTAAATGGGTGAATTTTGGCGAATTAAACACCTTTCTAATATTCGCTCTCGGAATCGATGACGTCACAACGTGGCGTCACATCGGGAAGCAATCCGCCATTTTCTCAAACACCGAGTCAAATCAGCTCTGTTATTTTCCATTTTTTCGACTGTTTTCCGTACCTTGGAGACATCATGCCTCGTCGGTGTGTTGTCGAAGGGTGTAACTGAAACGACTTGGTCGCATAGTGATGCGGGTGTGTTCTCCCAGGGATGCAGACGGCTTCGGACACAGCTTGCAGGTAGGAATATGATTTATTTAACATATAAATCATACGATGAATAAACAAAAGACATACACGTAGCACAAAAGGCAAAACAAAAGGGCTAGCGTGGGAGCTAGTAAACCAAAATAGCCTAGCGTGAAAACTAGCAGCTAAGGAACATGAAATAAACGTCGTCATCAGTTGTGTGGGAACAAACTACGAAGCCAGCCAGAGTGAGGCCAGAGCAAAAACTAAATAGCCCTCTGATTAGTGCCCGGGCAACAGGTGCGCGTCCCGAACACTAACCAGAGGCAGGTGAAAGTAATCAGCTGACATGGCAACTGAACACAAACAAAATCAAATGTGCTGAAAACATATGTGACGAGAAACATAAACAAACTATGATCCGTGCAGCGGATCGTAACAGTACCCCCCCCTTAAAGGACAGATTCCAGATGTCCCTTGACACTAAATAAAACTAGAACCCAAAAAACAAGAAATAGTTCGAGAGTCAAGGGAGGGTGGAGGGAGGATTTGGTGGTGGGTCGCCAGGCCACGTGTCCCCGAATCCACCGGGGAAGAGTCAGGTGGCGGCGGCGAGTGGAACGCCGCTGCCGCAGGCGAGGCGGGCGACCACGGAAAGGCCACATTCGTGGCTGCCGAGAAGGTGGGCGTGAGTGGCGCCAGAAGTTCAGCAGCCGGAGAGTTCTACGACTACGTCTCAAGTGTCGCTGCTGTTTGCGCCACTGGCGTCCATAAACAAACCTCCGAGAGCGCCGCTTGCGCAGCCAGACCACTCGAGGTCGCTGAGACGAAGACGAGGAGAGAGCAGACGTCGCCGTGGAAACAGGAGGAGCCGACGTCGCCGTGGAAACAGGAGGAGCCGACGTCGCCGTGGAGGCAGGAGGAGCCGACGTCGCCGTGGAGGCAGGAGGAGCCGACGTCGCCGTGGAGGCAGGAGGAGCCGACGTCGCCGTGGAGGCAGGAGGAGCCGACGTCGCCGTGGAGGCAGGAGGAGCCGACGTCGCCGTGGAGGCAGGAGGAGCCGACGTCGCCGTGGAGGCAGGAGGAGCCGACGTCGCCGTGGAGGCAGGAGGAGCCGACGTCGCCGTGGAGGCAGGAGGAGCCGACGTCGCCGTGGAGGCAGGAGGAGACGTCGTCGCCGTGGAGGCAGGAGGAGACGTCGTCGCCGTGGAGGCAGGAGGAGACGTCGTCGCCGTGGAGGCAGGAGGAGACGTCGTCGTCGCCGTGGAGGCAGGTGCAGGTTCTGGTACCAGCCGTGGAGCGGGTGCAGGTTCTGGTACCAGCCGTGGAGCCGGCGCAGTTGTGGGTACCAGCCGTGGAGCCGGCGCTGGTGTGGGTACCAGCCGTGGAGCCGGCGCTGGTGTGGGTACCAGCCGTGGAGCCGGCGCTGGTGTGGGTACCAGCCGTGGAGCCGGCGCTGGTGTGGGTACCAGCCTTGGAGCCGGCGCTGGTGTGGGTACCAGCCTTGGAGCCGGCGCTGGTGTGGGTACCAGCCGTGGAGCCGGCGCTGGTGTGGGAACCAGCCTTGGAGCCGGCGCTGGTGTGGGAACCAGCCTTGGAGCCGGCGCTGGTGTGGGAACCAGCCTTGGAGCCGGCGCTGGTGTGGGAACCAGCCTTGGAGCCGGCGCTGGTGTGGGAACCAGCCTTGGAGCCGGCGCTGGTGTGGGAACCAGCCTTGGAGCCGGCGCTGGTGTGGGAACCAGCCTTGGAGCCGGCGCTGGTGTGGGAACCAGCCTTGGAGCCGGCGCTGGTGTGGGAACCAGCCTTGGAGCCGGCGCTGGTGTGGGAACCAGCCTTGGAGCCGGCGCTGGTGTGGGAACCAGCCTTGGAGCCGGCGCTGGTGTGGGAACCAGCCTTGGATCTTGGCATGGTGGAGCTTGGCGTGGTGGAGGTACTGGAGACGAAGCTTGGTGTGTCAGCCGAGGTGCAGGAACAGGTGCTAGCCGAGGTGCAGCTTGAGGTGGCCTAGCTGGCGGTTGTGGCTTAGCAGGACGAAGGACTGGTGGCGGTGGCCGTGCAGGAGGTTGCGGTTTAGCACGCCGGAAGACTGGTGGCGGTGGCCTTGCAGGAAGTTGCGGTTTAGCACACCGAAAGACTGGTGGCGGTGGCCTTGCAGGAGGTTGCGGTTTAGCACGCCGAAAGACTGGTGGCGGTGGCCGTGCAGGGGGTTGCGGCTTAGCACGCCGAAAAACTGGTGGCGGTGGCCGTGCAGGAGGTTGCGGCTTAGCACGCCGAAAAACTGGTGGCGGTGGCCGTGCAGGTGGTTGCGGCTTAGTACGCCGAAGTTGTGCCACCGCACTAGCACAGTTCCCAGTACTAGCCCCCCCCTCAAGACGCGGATACCAGACGCGCTCTTTGCGGTTTGGAACCGTCTTCAAGGGTGGGTGGGGGGAGGTATGGAGGGGGGTATACTCTTCTTTAAATTGTCCAAATTGACTATTATTACTCCTCACTTGAGATTGGGTGGGAGCACAGGGGGAAAAAATATGTGCAGTGGGCGGAGCAATAGTCACTGGGGGCGGAAACAAAGTCACTGGAGGTGGAGTTTGAAAATCAGAATGTGACTGACTAGATTTACACTTAGCAAAAATGTCCTGATAATGTTTTATCTTAGAATGAAAATCATTTGGTATTGGCTGACAGAAAGAATTAGAAGAGGGAAAAAAAAAATCTTGTTCAATGATGTCATCAGAAGTGGGCGGAGTTACCTCTTCGGGAGGCGCCAATGAAATGACATCACTGTTGCAACTGTCCATGTGACTTACAGCCCAATCGGAGAATTTTTTGGCGAAGTGGTCGATGGGGTTGCCAAACATCTGAGGAGGGGGAGCTTGAGCTGCATGTAGCTTGCTTCGGTCCGGGGGAGGAGTTTGCAGGAGCGGCGCGTCTTGGCGGCGAGGGAAAGACCTCCTGGCCGGCTTCCGTCTTTGACGGCGCGCACGGTACTGCGGTGTAGCGGCGATGTCTTCCGACCAGAGGGAATCGATGGGGATAAGAGAGCCTCCAGCTCCCCACATGAGATTCGACCTCTCCTCCGTCGAATAGCGAAGCGTCTCGGCTTCCATCGCTCGCAACACCATGAGCGTACCTTCGTCCAACTCCTCGTCAGCCAGTGCGGGAGAATTGTTTTCTGCTGGCTTCGTACTGAAACGACTTGGTCGCATAGTGATGCGGGTGTGTTCTCCCAGGGATGCAGACGGCTTCGGACACAGCTTGCAGGTAGGAATATGATTTATTTAACATATAAATCATACGATGAATAAACAAAAGACATACACGTAGCACAAAAGGCAAAACAAAAGGGCTAGCGTGGGAGCTAGTAAACCAAAATAGCCTAGCGTGAAAACTAGCAGCTAAGGAACATGAAATAAACGTCGTCATCAGTTGTGTGGGAACAAACTACGAAGCCAGCCAGAGTGAGGCCAGAGCAAAGACTAAATAGCCCTCTGATTAGTGCCCGGGCAACAGGTGCGCGTCCCGAACACTAACCAGAGGCAGGTGAAAGTAATCAGCTGACATGGCAACTGAA
Organism: Nerophis lumbriciformis; assembly: GCF_033978685.3. Taxonomy (NCBI): domain Eukaryota; kingdom Metazoa; phylum Chordata; class Actinopteri; order Syngnathiformes; family Syngnathidae; genus Nerophis; species Nerophis lumbriciformis. The sequence continues at coordinate 16,151,451 of NC_084559.2, forward strand.
CACAAACAAAATCAAATGTGCTGAAAACATATGTGACGAGAAACATAAACAAACTATGATCCGTGCAGCGGATCGTAACAGTAACAACACGAACAGGGACGGATTCAAGTTGCACCAGTGGCCCAAAGATGGCAAAAAATTGGACGTTTGTTCCGCACACTTTACCGACGAAAGCTATGCTACGACAGAGATGGCAGGAATGTGTGGATATCCTGCGACACTCAAAGCAGATGCATTTCCAACGATAAAGTCAAAGAAATCTGCCGCCAGACCCCCATTGAATCTGCCGGAGAGTGTGAGCAATTCAGGGACAAAGGACCTCGGTAGCACGGCAAGCAATGGCGGCAGTTTGTTCCCGCAGACGAGCGAGCTAAACCCCCTATCGACCCTAGCTTCCCTGGCCTGCTGACATGAACTCCAAAACTGGACGGATCAGCTTTCAGGAAAAGAGCGCGGATGAGGGTATGTCTACAGAATATATTAATTGATGAAAATTGGGCTGTCTGCACTCTCAAAGTGCATGTTGTTGCCAAATGTATTTCATATGCTGTAAACCTAGTTCATAGTTGTTAGTTTCCTTTAATGCCAAACAAACACATACCAATCGTTGGTTAGAAGGCGATCGCCGAATTCGTCCTCGCTTTCTCCCGTGTCGCCGGCTGTCGTGTCGTTTTCGTCGGTTTCGCTTGCATACGGTTCAAACCGATATGGCTCAATAGCTTCAGTTTCTTCTTCAATTTCGTTTTCGTTACCTGCCTCCACACTACAACCATCCGTTTCAATACATGCGTAATCTGTTGAATCGCTTAAGCCGCTGAAATCCGAGTCTGAATCCGAGCTAATGTCGCTATAGCTTGCTGTTCTTTCCGCCATGTTTGTTTGTGTTGGCATCACTATGTGACGTCACAGGAAAATGGACGGGTGTTTATAACGATGGTTAAAATCAGGCACTTTGAAGCTTTTTTTAGGGATATTGCGTGATGGGTAAAATTTTGAAAAAAACTTCGAAAAATAAAATAAGCCACTGGGAACTGATTTTTAATGGTTTTAACCCTTCTGAAATTGTGATAATGTTCCCCTTTAAGTTTATGATAAGCGTCATCATTATACTCCATTGTGTGACCGGAACGCGGGAGAGTCCACCCTGAAGTCGCATTATAACACTATCTGATTGATTTGTAATATAAAACTCATAATAATATTGTGAATAATATTGCTAACAGAAAAATAACTTCCACATCGTATAATAAGCAAAGCACACTACTACAACTTTGCAGTACAGGTGTGCTACCGAAACCTAATTGATGTAGTTTTCATAGCCTTAGTGTTATTTTAGAGTCGTGTTTTGGGCATACTTGCCAACCCTCCCGAATTTTCCGGGAGACTCCCGAATTTCAGTGCCTCTCCCGAAAATCTCCCGGGACAACCATTCTCCCGAATTTCTCCCCGATTTCCACCCCGACTTAAGGCACGCCCCCTCCAGGTCCGTGCGGACCTGAGTGAGGACAGCCTGTTGTCACGTCCGCTTTTCCTCCATATAAACAGCGTGCCGGCCCAGTCACGTCACAACATCTACGGCTTTTGGAGAGTGCACAACTGCACACACAACAAGAAGGAGACGAAGCAGAAGAACGGAGAAGAGGCAGTCATGGCGACGACGAGTGACAGAGAATAGAACGAGGATGGACAATTCAACCCTAAACTCACTCCTTTCCTGCAAATTTAAATTTCACAGATGCTGCCCATACCTATGCTGTGCTACTGGCTGCAAAGCATTGCACTTTCAAATACAACAATGAGTAGAGAGGAGTGTTATGTGTGTGTATATGTGTAAATAAATGAACACTGAAATTCAAGTATTTATTTTATTTATATACATACATATATATAAAATAAAATAAATATATATATATATATATATATATAGCTAAAATTCACTGAAAGTCAAGTATCTCTTATATATATATATATATATATATATATATATATATATATATATATATAAAAGAGATAATATATATAATATATATATATGTATATATGAATATATATATATATGTATATATATAAAAGAGATAATATATATATGTATATATATATATATATATAAAAGAGATCATATATAATATATATATGTATATATATGTATATATATATATATATATATATATATATAAAAGAGATAATATATATGTATATATATATATATATATATATATATATATATATATATATATATATATATATATATATATATATATATATAAAAGAGATACTTGACTTTCAGTGAATTTTAGCTATATATATATATATTTATTTTATTTTATATATATGTATGTATATAAATAAAATAAATACTTGAATTTCAGTGTTCATTTATTTACACATATACACACATAACACTCCTCTCTACTCATTGTTGTATTTGAAAGTGCAATGCTTTGCAGCCAGTAGCACAGCATAGGTATGGGCAGCATCTATGAAATTTTAATTTGCAGGAAAGGAGTGAGTTTAGGGTTGAATTGTCCATCCTCGTTCTATTCTCTTTCACTCGTCGTCGCCATGATTGTCTCTTCTTCGTTCTTCTGCTTCGTCTCCTTCTTGTTGTGTGTGCAGTTGTGCACTCTCCATGTATGTTTTTATGTTGTGGTGAAGAAGGAGCTGAGCCGGAAGGCAAAGCTCTCAATTTACCGGTCGATCTATGTTCCCATCCTCACCTATGGTCATGAGCTTTGGGTTATGACCGAAAGGACAAGATCACGGGTACAAGCGGCCGAAATTAGTTTCCTCCGCCGGGTGGCGGGGCTCTCCCTTAGAGATAGGGTGAGAAGCTCTGTCATCCAGGGGGAGCTCAAAGTAAAGCCGCTGCTCCTCCACATCGAGAGGAGCCAGATGTGGTGGTTCGGGCATCTGGTCAGGATGCCACCCAAACGCCTCCCTAGGGAAGTGTTTAGGGCACGTCCGACCGGTAGGAGGCCACGGGGAAGACCCAGGACACGTTGGGAAGACTATGTCTCCCGGCTGGCCTGGGAACGCCTCGGGATCCCCCGGGAAGAGCTGGAAGAAGTGGCTGGGGGGAGGAAAGTCTGGGCTTCCCTGCTTAGGCTGCTGCCCCCGCGACCCGACCTCGGATAAGCGGAAGAAGATGGATGGATATATATATATGTATATATATATATATATATATATATATATATATATATATATATATATATATATATATATATATATATATATATATATATATATATATATATATATATATATATAGGAAATACTTGAATTTCAGTGAATTCTAGCTATAAATGTACCCATTCAAACTAGGGTTGATGCTGTATGCAGTATTCTCGCCACCCGCAGGAGGCAGCAGCGAGGGATATGTGTCACAATGAAGCAGCAGTGGGTGAGTAGAAGAAGACTTCTTATTCAAACTTGGGGGAAAAAAAATCTAAATAAATTGCAAAAATCGGACTTTTAAGAACGACTGGACAACAAAGTATGATTGTTCTACCCCGACCAAGTGCTCGAGTCGTTGTTTTCTGGCGGACCTTTTAAGCGACGGACACATACTGTAGATCCAGACAAGCAGCAACAATAGCAGAAGTCCCAGCATATAAACTTCATCAGAAAACTTGGTCAAACATTTGTGAGTACGTATTGTACATAATGATATTTAGTTTGTTTTGTATCGAAATTGCTGACTTCGTGATGTATTTTTGTATTTGTGCTTGTGTTGTTTTGTTTTTGTCTGAGAGTAACGATCAAAGCTAGTTTAATATATGTAGTGCTAAATTTGACCAGCAGAGGGCGACAACGCTAATAGTGATGAGTCACATACAATGTCTCTGTGTGTGACTGTTGTGTCCATAGACATCTTATAAGTAGACGCAGCATTGGCTGCTGTGACGCGAGAAATTTGGCCGCCATCTTGAAGTGGTGACGAGGAGCCGGCGAGCAGCCTAAACTGACAGTTGACAGGTAGAAAACAAAGATGGTGTTCAGCGTTTTCCTGCTTAAATGAGCGGACTGTTGAAAATAGGTATCGGGGGATTACTTTTCACAGGTAAGATTTAACATTAACGTACTATTGGTTGTATTTTGTGAAAAGAATATTACCACAGAGTTAATAAGGAGCAAAGATCTTCAATAGCAAACAAGAGTATGACCATAATAGAATTGCTTGTCAATGAAATTAATTAAATTAAAAAAATGTCATACTTGAATAACATAAAGTTGAAATAAATGATTGTGACAGCTAAAACAAAATTCACCAGCCGCCACTGATTATGATGCATTCTCATTTTAGGCAAAGTATAAGACAATACTTTCTTAACAGTATAATTGTAACCAGGAATAAATCTTCAAATTACAATATTCAAATACTAACATTGTTGGGTAAGACATAATTTGGTTTTATTCTGAATCCAGTGAAACAGATTGGTGGTTTTAGATGATACAAAGACTTTCAGGTGTTTATATATGTTTACTCTAAAGGATTAGTGGCCACATGCGTGGACAGCACCTTTTAGCTCTTATTTCCAAAATTGTGTACACTACTGAATTGGGGTCTTATGGCTGCTTATGTGGACATTTATACTGCCATGTAGTGGTGTCAGAAAAGTATAACATACAATGAAATTTGGGGAAAAAAAGTGTAAAAATAAGAATTAGCATGTCACTAAACATGAAGTACACATTTGTGTACTTATAGACTAAGTACATCATATCAAAAGATGATTCTTAGTTTTTATTCTAATTAGGGTCCAATAAGCCCAAATAGCAAAGATAAATAAAAAAAAGCATGTAAACAAACAGCTTGGGCCTTAAGAGGTTAAGTATTTGGCAGACGCTTTCATCCAAAGCGACATACATAAAAAATACATATAAAACAATCACTTATCATTTAAGGGAAGAATGTAATACAAAATATCAATACGAAGTGTCAAGACAGAATAAACTCTCTGCTGCTGCAGCAACAGAGATACAGTCTATAGGTCCCTAAGATATATAGATATCTCATGTATTCATACATTGTTTATGTAGGATATACGCATGTATTTATAACCTAATCATATTGTTTCTTCAATTTAAAAATAGCTGACTGTTTTTTTCCCCCCGTGTCTGGGATTATATTCCCAGTTTTGACCTATGACGTCTGGTCACTTATAGCATATAAGAAGATTCTATTACTGTTAAGTAGAGATGTCCGATAATATCGGCAGGCCGATATTATCGGCCGACAAATGCGTCAAAATGTAATATCGGAAATTATCGGTATCCATCCATCCATCCATTTTCTACCGCTTATTCCCTTTTGGGGTCGCGGGGGGCGCTGGAGCCTATCTCAGCTACAATCGGGCGGAAGGCGGAGTACACCCTAGACAAGTCGCCACCTCATCGCAGGGCCAACACAGATAGACAGACAACATTCACACTCACATCCACACACTAGGGCCAATTTAGTGTTGCCAATCAACCTATCCCCAGGTGCATGTCTTTGTTTTATTTTTTTTAAATTTTAAATCAACATAAAAACACAAGATACACTTACAATTAGTGCACCAACCCAAAAAACCTCCCTCCCCCATTTACACTCATTCACACTCATTCACATAAAAGGGTTGTTTCTTTCTGTTATTAATATTGTGGTTCCTACATTATATATCAATATATATCAATACAGTCTGCAAGGGATACAGTCCATAAGCACACATGATTGTGCGTGCTGCTGGTCCACTAATAGTACTAACCTTTAACAGTTAATTTGACTCATTTTCATTAATTACTAGTTTCTATGTAACTGTTTTTATATTGTTTTACTTTCTTTTTTATTCAAGAAAATGTTTTTAATTTATTTATCTTGTTTTATTTTTTTATTTTTTTAAAGTACCTTATCTTCACCATACCTGGTTGTCCAAATTAGGCATAATAATGTGTTAATTTCACGACTGCATATATCGGTTGATATCGGTATCGGTAGTTAAAGAGTTGGACAATATCGGAATATCGGATATCGGCAAAAAGCCATTATCGGACATCCCTACTGTTAAGCAAACTATGAATAATAAAACACGCCAAAACACGTGTCCTTTATCATTGCTACACGTATGACAAAAAAAAGCGTGTGGAAATCAGTGGTATTCATTGAGGTAAGATGAATTAAATGCGCTGACAGCCAAATGAATCGCACTGAGTGGAGCGGATCACCACTCCAAGATGGCGGCCCCGCGTCTCGTCAGCGCCAGTAGGCAGTAGCGCTCCATGCTACGTCTACTTATAAGATGTCTATGGTTGTGTCATTTCTATATGTGCAAATATTTGTAGTTTATTGTGTGCATGTATTAACACTAAAAATTATATTTTATGTAAAATACACCATCCATCCATCCATCCATCCATTTTCCACCGCCTATTCCCCTCAGGGTCGCGGGGGGCGCTGGAGCCCATCTCAGCTACAATCGGGCGGAAGGCGGGGTACACCCTGGACAAGTCGCCACCTCATCGCAGGGCCAACACAGATAGACAGACAACATTCACACTCACATTCACACACTAGGGACAATTTAGTGTTGCCAATCAACCTATCCCCAGGTAAAATACACAACGGACAATATTTATGTAAACTACACAATGGATGTTATAGTTTATATTTTCAGTCTTACAAACCTAAATGAAGGAAGAAGTGTAAAGAAATAAAACTAAGGAAGGAAAATAATACACAATTTCTCTCAGATGGCTCTCACGGTGCGCACCACTAGGACTGAAACTACCAAAGTAGAGAGTCCTGGGTTTGATTGCATGTCGATGTTGAAATGGTGTAAATTTTTTAAACTTATGTTTTAATGTTGTTAAAACGGTTTAAAACACTCAGCATAGTAATTAAAAACGTGAGTTATTAATTGTTTTGCTCAAGGTAATACCCATGATTTCAGCCTTTAAAATGTTTGACCTTTTGGTATTTGTCAATTCCTGGTTATTACCCTGCTCCATACTAGGGATGTCACGATCCAGGTTTTTGCACTTCCGATCCGATACCGATATTGTTTTTGCATTTCCGATCCGATACCGATACTGACCGATACCGATACTGACCGATACTGGCCTATCCGAGCATGTATTAAAGTTTAAAGTTATTTAGCCTACTTAGTTGTCAGAATCATGTTGAAAAGGGTTTTAGTACTCTTGATAAGAACTAGCCAGCTGAGTTAGGGGAGTTTGAATAATACACAATGGTTGGTAACAAGAAACTGACCTGTTTATTCAAGGATAAACACAAAATAGACAAAATTATACATGACAAACAGAAATGGCATCATTGAACTAGGGCTGGGCGATATGGCCTTTTTTTAATATTGCGATATTTTAAGGCCATATTGCGATACACAATATATATCTCGATATTTTGCTTTAGCCTTGAATGAACACTTGATGCATATAATCACAGCAGTATGATGATTCTATGTGTTTTGATTGATTGATTGAGACTTTTATTAGTAGGTTGCACAGTGAAGTACATATTCTGTACAATTGACTACTAAATGGTAACACCCGAATAAATTTTTCAACTTGTTTAAGTCGGGGTCCACTTCATGATACAGATATATACTATCAGATATATACTATCATCATAATACAGTCATCACACAAGATAATCACATTGAATTATTTACATTATTTATAATCCAGGGTGTGGAGGGGGGCGCCGGATGTAAGTGTCAAAAAGACAGCCAAAAGAGTTTGATATGAGAATAAATCTAAAGTTAAAATATAGGGTAGAAATGCACCCATTTGCAGGAAATGTAGTCTTGATTTTCAAAATTTTCTTTCAAAGCTTGCATGTCTACATTAAAACATTCTTCTTCATACTGCATTAATATATGCTACTTTTAAACTTTCATGCAGAGAATGAAATCACAACTAAAAAAATCACTAATTTTTTCATACGGTGTTGATGTGGAAATCTTTGCCTCAGCATTTTGATGGTGTGGACGTGTGGCACCGAATGGAGATAAGCGTCTCGACAGACGTCACAATATTTGAACAATGATGACGAAAACTGTTTTCTCTGTCGTGTCCGTGTGTCGAAAATTGTTATGCGCTTATTTTTTTATTAGATTTTGTGCGTGGCATAGATTTGCTATGCGCAGAGGACGCTTAAACAGTGCGCAATTGCACAGGCGAGCACCTTAGAGGGAGCGTTGCTCGCACGGCTGCGCTAGCATCACAGCTAACGTTAGCCATGCTGCCACCTCTCTGCTCGGGGAGGACGTATACGTATGTGACGTATGACGTGACAGTATGTGATGTATGACGTGACAGTATGTGACGTATGTCGTGACAGTATGTGACATGTGTAAGAAGGTGCACTTGCTGTCTGTGAGAGGGAGACACAGAAAAGAGTGAGAAGAGCCTGTCGTGTAATGCCGGCAGCTAAAAGCAACTGCGTGAGAATTCACAGACGTGTGGATGTGTTGAAGGTGTGCTGGAAAATGCGGAACGGAAATTACGGAGCAGCAGAAAAGTGGAATGTATTATTTAAATCGGTGCGTTGGAAAACACGGACCGGAGTTTTTTTTTAAACTGGATCTGGATCGGCATTTTCCCATGCCTTGCCGATACGCAATTTTTGGCAAATATCGGCAGCCGATCCGATCCAAATATCGGATCGGGACATCCCTACTCCATACCCCATATTCTGACCAAAAAAAAAAAACAATGAACAAAACCAGTGACTAGTAGAGGCCAACTTTCAGTGAGAACAAGCTTAACCTACTGCTGGCAATACGACCCGTGCATAATGTCTATATTGCAAGGAATACATTATACTAAAAGTCAACGTTTGCACAGCTGAGTATTACTTGTATGGTTTGATCTCAAATGCAGTTACACTCAAAATGGTTCAACTCCTATTGCAAATTCCATTTTCTTGCAATCAGAAACAAGTGTGTGTCCTACGAGTGTTGAGCAGAAGACTGAGAATTTAGAGCAAAAAGGAAAACAATGAGGCAACGTCCTGCCAGGAACGAAACAACAGATAACAGGCCTGAGAAGATAAAGTAAAAAAAAAAAAAAAGTGCATTGTAGCAAAGTCAACAGGGATCCTAGCCAACAAGCTAACACGGTCAGGTGACCACCAATGGTAGTTGGCGTCATCATCAAGGGCGGCGTCTACCAACCTCCACCGAGCCAACGCACTCTTGGTGTTGTTTTTATTTGTTAGGTTTGACACCATTGCATACCTGCCAACTACTCCGGTTTTTCCGTAATTAGTACGGTTTTCATCAACCTATTCCGGGTTACGGTTGCAGTGATAAAAAATACGGTTTTTCATTAATTAAATTTTTTTTTTTTTTTTTAAAGTTTTATTCACGAAATCGCGTAACAACAATCACAATCGACACTGCTTCCCGTAACTTCCTATCGAGCCATTCCGAATGCCATGCGCGAGGCTATTTGTAGCACCGCTGCCAAGCACGAGGCACCTGTTGCCCATTGTTTCCAAACGAGCGAACGATCATGGAATCAGCCGGAGAAAAATCGCAAACGAGTCTTAAACCGAAAAGAAAACTGCAGTCATTCCGTGAAGAATATTCAAAAGCCTATCCGGGAATAATTATCCGTTCCAAAAAGGGTGAAAACTACGCGAATTGCACCTTGTGCAGACAAGATTTTTCGATCGGACACGGAGGAATTAGCGATGTAAAAGACCACGTTGGGACAAAAAAACACAAGTCTAATGCCGTTGCTAAATTTGGATTTTAGCCACAAAAAGGTAATGACACCAATGTTATTTATTGGAATTGTTTAGTACTGTTATACTGTTAAAAGTGTTTATACTATTTATGCTTTCAAGTCCAAGTTGAAGAAATCTTGTTAAATGTTGACAGCATAACTACCAAAATACAGAAGTATGTCCTTAATATTTTTGCAGTGCTATTTCTGTTGAAAAGTTAAAAATGATTACATTAGAGATGTGATGTGCCACTTTTCAAGTGTCTGATGGCTTCAATTAATTTTCATAAATTTTTCATATTTTGAATTCTTTTGAAAGGCTTACAAAAAAACTACATTTGAATTGTAATTCCATGCTATTGACAGGACTATTAATTTTAATGAAGTTAGCTTACCATGTTTACAGTATGATAATTGTGATAGAAATGTGAATTTTAGGCACAGAGTATTTTTTTTACAATTGAACAAGGCAGTAGATTATACAAGCTTGGACAGAAAGTTAATAATGACACCAATTTTTTTTTTTATGGAATTGTTTAGTACTGTTTTACCATTTGTTTACTGTAAAAAGTGTTTATACTGTTTATACTTTCAATTAACAAATTGAAGTCTTGTGAAAGGTTGACAGGATAACTGTCAAAATAATTTCAAACTATTGAAGTTAGCTTACAGAATAAACATGTCAATTAACCCATATGATTTTTGCTGTAATATTTTTGTTTTGAAAAGTCACTGTGACTGATAGAAAAGTGATGGTTTTAGCAACATTTTAACCTGTCTGAATGCAATCAATCATTTTGCGTCGCCTGAACCCCCCACCAGGACTTTGTCCTGGACCTACCGGGGCCTGCGGCCCCTGGACCCTGGCTACTAGGTTTTTCTGATTTCAAAAGTTGGCAGGTATGCCATTGCCGTCCTTAGGCCTATTTTAAAATTGTTAAGCCCCCCTAAATAATTTGGTGTGAGTTTGTATTCTTTATTTTTTTTACAAAAAAATTCAATATGAGTAAATAATAACATAACCTGTCATTCTTCATTATGATTATAAATCATTTAAAGACCCTTTGTCAGCGCTTATTATCCAATCCAATCCGTTCCATCAGTAGCGCCCGCATTACTGTACTGGAAATCCAGTCCACGTTTTCAATGTTACCTTAGCAAGGTCATCAAATCAATTCAAATCAGGCTTTATTTATAAAGTGCTTTTCATACATAACAGAAATGCAATGCATAGTGGTTTACAATAGAGATGTCCGATTCTATCGGCCGATAAATGCTTTAAAATGTAATATCGAAAATTATCGGTATCGGTTTCAAAAAGTTAAATTAACGACTTTTTAAAACGCCGCTGTACGGAGCGGTACATATCCGGTAAAACACGGACGTAGGGCATACTTGCTGAACCCTCCCCGATTTTCCCGGGAGACTCCCGAATTTCAGTGCCCCTCCCGAATTTCTCCCGATTTCCACCCGGACAACAATATTGGGGGCGTGCCTTAAAGGCACTGCCTTTAGCGTCCTCTACAACAGTGTTTTTCAACCTTTTTTTGAGCCAAGGCACATTTTTTTTCATAAAAAAAATACGGAGGCACACCACCAGCAGAAAAGGTTAAAAAAATGAAACTCCACCAGGTTGTCGTGCCTTATTTTGAGTTTGTTGTTGTTTGTGTGTAGTGCTTTAGTTTCTGTCTTGTGCTGTTATTTAGGTGACCCTTCCTGTTTTGTTGGTGTTCTCCTGTAGCGGGCTTCACGCCTTCCTTAGAGTGCTATTGCCCGCAACTGCTTTGTTTTCGCAATCAAGACTATTTAAGTTGTGCATACGCTATCCTTCTTTGTGTGGACATTGTTGATTGTCATGTCATGTACGGATGTACTTTGTGGACGCCGTCTTTACTCCACACGGTGTAAGTTTTTGCTGTCGTCCAGCATTCTGTTTTTGTTGACTTTGTAGCCAGTTCAGTTTTACTTTTGTTGTACGTAGCCATCCCTATGCTTCAGTGCCTTTTTCTAGCGGGACTTGCCTTTTGTATCAATTTTTGGTTTAAGCGTTACATACCTTTTTACCGGCACGCTGTCTCCCGCTGTGCTCTGCATATTGGGATTGTCAAGCTCTACACAGCACAGGCACTAGACAACGGCACATTATTATGATTATTGATTGGCAAAAAATATTTTTTGGACCAATAGGTGAAGTGGCATAATTTCCCACGGTACACCAGACAATATCTCAGGGCACACTAGTGTGCCGCGGCACAGTGGTTGAAAATCACTGCTCTACAACCTGTCGTCACGTACTATATGCGGCTTTTACACACACTTAAGTGAATGCAACACATACTTGATCAGCAGCCATACAGGTCACACCGAGGGTGGCCGTATAAACAACTTTAACACTGTTACAAATATGCGCCACACTGTGAACCCACACCAAACAAGAATGACAAACACATTTCGGGAGAACATCCGCACCGTAACACAACATAAACACCACAGAACAAATACCCAGAACCCCTTGCAACACTAACTCTGCCGGGACGCTACAATATACTACCAAATCCCGCCCACCAAGTTTATGTTGATATTTACCACAGAAGGCTGCAGATAGAAAAGAGGCATTCAATTTTTTATTTAAATTGTATTTAATAGTGATGGGTCTGGCAACACCGATGCATCGGCGCATGCGTCGAGCTCATAGAGCAACACCCTGTGTCTGTGCGCGTACCGCTTTTAGAAAGTCACGTGACCGATCATGAGCTGTTTTGGTCACGTGACCGATACGCGAACTGTGTCGCACTGACGCCTCCTCTGTGCCCTGTGAGCAGGTCTTTTCTACAGCCGGAGAAATAATAACTAAGAGAAATCATCTAAAATGTAGTAATACGTCGGAAAAACTTTATTTTTATTTTTTTAATAAAAATGTGTAAAAAAATAAAATTAAAACAATTCTCAGTCCACAATCATCCACAACACGTTCTCTTAGATTTCCATGTTATGATACATGTTCACATTATTTATTGACTGTATCTAAAAAAGATAAAAATATATTTTTATTTAAATGAAGATATGAAATAATCCTAAATGAAATACAATGACTTGGTTTATATTATTGTATATACTAGGGCAGGGGTCACCAACACGGTGCCCGCGGTCACCAGGTAGCCCGTAAGGACCAGATCAGTCGCCCGCTCGCCTGTTCTAAAAATAGCTCAAAGAGCAGCACTTACCAGTGAGCTGCCTCTATTTTTTAAATTGTATTTATTTACTAGCAAGCTGGTCTCGCTTTGCTCGACATTTTTAATTCTAAAAGAGACAAAACTCAAATAGAATTTGAAAATCCAAGAAAATATTTTAAAGACTTGGTCTTCACTTGGAATAAGCGGTAGAAAATGGATGGATGGATGGGTCTTCACTTGTTTAAATAAATTCATTTATTTTTTACTTTGCTTCTTATTACTTTTAGAAATACAATTTTAGTGAAAAAATACAACCTTAAAAATGATTTTAGGATTTTTAAACAAATATACCTTTTTACCTTTTAAATTTCTTCCTCTTCTTTCCTGACAATTTAAATCAATGTTCAAGTAAAAATTTTTATTTTTTATTGTAAAGAATAATAAATATTTTAGCTTCTGGTTTTTCGACGAAGAATATTTGTGAAATATTTCTTCAAACTTACTATGATTAAAATTCAAAAAAATTATTCTGGAAAATCTAGAAAATCTGTAGAATCAAATTTAAATCTTATTTCAAAGTATTTTGAATTTCTTTTAAAATTTTTGTTCTGGAAAATCTAGAAGAAATACTGATTTGTCTTTGTTAGAAATATAGCTTGGTTCAATTTGTTAAATATTCTAACAAAGTGCAGATTGGATTTTAACCAATTTAAAACATGTCATCAAAATTCTAAAATGTATCTTAATCAGGAAAAATTACTAATGATTTTTTTTTTTTTTTTTTTCAAAAAGATTCAAATTAGCTAGTTTTTCTCTTTTTGTCGGTTGAATTTTGAATTTTAAAGAGTCAAAATTGAAGATAAACTATGTTTCAAAATTGTATTTTAATTTTTTTCGTGTTTTCTCCTCTTTTAAACCGTTCAATTAAGTGTTTTTTTCATCATTTATTCTCTACAAAAAACCTTCCGTAAAAGGAAAAAAAAATGTACGACGGAATGACAGATCGAAATACCCATTTTTTATATATATACACATTTATTTATTTAGCTATTCTTGTTTAAATCACACTTACGTGTAACTTACAAATGACAATATATGTATTTATTTAAGTGTGTATCAAACTGGTAGCCCTTCGCATTAATCAGTACCCAAGAAGTAGTTTTTGGTTTCAAAAAGGTTGGTGACCCCTGTACTAGGGCATAAAATCAGTGTCAGTTGAGTTGGTCCATAGGTTGCCTGTAGGGATTTTTAATGTCCAGCAGATGTCAGTATTTAGTGACACAGTATCGACACAGTATCAATACAGTTTTGCAATGTGTCGAAACGCTTCATGACGCCTCATCAACCCATCACTACTGTCAGGCTTTGTTGGTGACAAACCCCAAGATGCAGAGAAGGCGGCAGGCATTGTGCAGGAAGACATGATTTAATGTCCATGAAATAAAGACAAAAAACACAAACCAGAAACTAGGAGGACAAACTGGAAACAGGGGACAGGGATCCAGCAAACAGGGACTATGAACAAAAAGATAGTAAGCTACAAACAGCTACAGAATATAGCTTACCGCTACCGCATACAGCTACACTGACATCGACACGACAGGTAGGAACGACAATAATCCAGCAGTGACTGGAGGGCAGGGCAGGTTTAAATAGCAGCTGGCTGATTGACACCAGGTGTGGCCAGGTGCCAATCAGCCACAGCTGAGGGGACAGCACTCAGAGAGAACAACAGGAAACTGAACCAAAATAAGAGTGCTGACAGGAAATAAAACAAACACAGAGGAAAAACTAAAACTTAACCAAACTGTCAGGGACAAGTCTGACAATACCATTGATGTTTTTTCATTTGTTTTTTGAAAGTTGATTTTGCACTATTAAGTTATATAGGCCTGTTCCATATTCAGTGTTAAAGCAAATCAGTGTAGCAAACGTTTTACTTATGCACTTTCTTTTGCTACTTCAAGGCTTGAATGTTTGATTTTATTTTCAAATGTATTATTAGCCTGTAGAAAAAGTTTATTTTGATATTTACCTCAGAAGGCTGCAAATAGAAAAGAGGCATTCAAATTTTATTTAGATTTTATTTGATATGCCATTGAGATTTTTTAATTATTAGGGACCGCAATGTCCCTTTGGGACAGAGGACCCTATTGTATTTTGTGCGTTTTATTATTATTATTATTCCGCCGCCTCTTTGAGCTGTAATTTGACCCTCTTAACATGCTTCAAAACTCACCATATTTGACACACAAATCAGGACTGGCAAAAATTGCCATCTAATCAAAAAACCAAACCCCAAAACTCAAAATTGCGCTCTAGCGCCCCCGAAGGAAAAAACACAGACAAAACTGCTTGTAACTTCCGGTAGGAATGTCGTAGAGACATGAAACAAAAACCTCCTATGTAGGTCTAACTTAGACCTAGATTTTATACACTGACATTCTTCAGCAAAAATCAACAGGAAGTTGGCAATTCCCCCTTCAAAACAAAAGTTTACTAAAAACAGTCTCTTTTGCCTCTTTGAGTTGTAATTTGACCCCCTTAACATGCTTCAAAACTCACCAAACTGGATACAAACATCAGGACTGGCAAAAATTGCGATCTAATAAAAAAAAACCAACCCCAAAACTCAAAATTGCGCTCGAGCGCCCCTTAGGAAGAAAACACAGACAACACTGCCTGTATCTTCCAGTACAGATGTCGTAGAGACATGAAACAAAAACCTATATGTAGGTCTCACTTAGACCTAGATTTCATACATCAACTTCCTTCAGCAAAAATCAACAGGAAGTTTGCAAATCCCCCTTCAAAACAAAAGTTTTGTAAAAACAGTCACCTTTGCCTCTTTGAGCTGTAATTTGACACCCTTAACATGCTTCAAAACTCACCAAACTGGACACACACATCAGGACTGGTAAAAATTACAATCTAATCAAAAAACCAAACTTTAAAACTCAAAATTGCGCTCTAGCGCCCCCTAGGAAGAAAACACAGAAAGAACTGCCTGTAACTTCCAGTACAGATGTCGTAGAGACATGAAACAAAAACCTATATGTAGGTCTCACTTAGACCTAGATTTCATACATCAACTTTCTTCAGCAAAAATCAACAGGAAGTTTGAAAATCCCCCTTCAAAACAAATGTTTTGTAAAAACAGTCACCTTTGCCTCTTTGAGCTGTAATTTGACCCCCTTAACATGCTTCAAAACTCACTAAACTGGACACACACATCAGGACTGGCGAAAATTACGATCTAATAAAAAAAGCAAACCCTAAAACTCAAAATTGCGCTCTAACGCCCCCTAGGAAGAAAACACAGACAAAACTGCTCCTAGGAAGAAAACACAGACAAAACTGCCTGTAACTTCCAGTAGGAATGTCGTAGAGACATGAAACAAAAACCTATATGGAGGTCTCACTTAGACCTAGATTTCATACATCAACTTCCTTCAGCAAAAATCAACAGCAAGTTTGCAAATCCCCCTTCAAAACAAAAGTTTTGTAAAAACAGTCACCTTTGCCTCTTTGAGCTGTAATTTGACCCCCTTAACATGCTTCAAAACTCACCAAACTCGACACACACATCAGGACTGGCGAAAATTACGATCTAATAAAAAAACCAAACTTTAAAACTCAAAATTGTGCTCTAGCTCCCCCTAGGAAGAAAACACAGACACCACTGCCTGTAACTTCCAGTACAGATGTCGTAGAGACATGAAACAAAAACCTATATGTAGGTCTCACTTAGACCTAGATTTCATACATCAACTTCCTTCAGCAAAAATCAACAGGAAGTTTGCAAATCCCCCTTCAAAACAAAAGTTTTGTAAAAACAGTCACCTTTGCCTCTTTGAGCTGTAATTTGACCCCCTTAACATGCTTCAAAACTCACTAAACTGGACACACACATAAGGACTGTAGAAAATTACGATCTAATAAAAAAGCAAACCCTAAAACTCAAAATTGCGCTCTGGCGCCCCCTAGGAAGAAAACACAGACAACACTGCCTGTAACTTCCAGTACAGATGTCGTAGCGACATGAAACAAAAACCTATATGTAGGTCTCACTTAGACCTAGATTTCATACATCAACTTCCTTCAGCAAAAATCAACAGGAAGTTTGCAAATCCCCCTTCAAAACAAAAGTTTTGTTAAAACAGTCACCTTTGCCTCTTTGAGCTGTAATTTGACCCCCTTAACATGCTTCAAAACTCACTAAACTGGACACACACATCAGGACTGGCAAAAATTACGATCTAATAAAAAAAGCAAACCCTAAAACTCAAAATTGCGCTCTAACGCCCCCTAGGAATAAAATACAGACAAAACTGCTCCAAGGAAGAAAACAGACAAAACTGCCTGTAACTTCCAGTAGGAATGTCGTAGAGACATGGAACAGAAACCTTTATGTCGGTCTCACTTAACCCTACATTTCATGTTTTGACAACCCCCAGCAAAAATCAACAGGAAGTTTGCAATTCCCCCTTCAAAACAAAAGTTTTGTAAAAACCGGTCACCTTTTTTCAAACATTATCTCCTCTGAGCGCGTTTGTCGTGTCGGCTTCAAACTAACACAGGAGAGAGATTGAACCCTTCTGATTAAAATTTGACCAAAGAGTTTTAATTACTGTTTCGGTTTGGATTTTATGTGCCGTCAAAGTCGGTCCCGTCCATCGCTGCTTGCAGCTTTAATTCTGTTTAATGTTGGCCATTGGAAGAACATGCAAAATGTTTTCAACTATGGAATATTTCCAAAATCCCCTAGCCACATTTCTGACGGAACGTTTCTCGTTTGCAAGCCTGCAAGTGTGTGTTTGTGTGTGTGAGTCTGCGCGCTGTAGGCCATTACCAAACCTTGGTTGGGTCATCAGGAAGATGCGATGGTCCGTTACGACGTCAGTGTAACAATGCAGCAGATAAGAGCACGCCTGTCAAGTGTCAGCCTGGCAGATGTGCGGCGGACGCGGGAAAAGCGTATTCCTTCCCGGCTTTGGTGACACATTGCAGTCACGAGTGTATCTGCGGGTCGCACAAAGAAGCTGCGGAATGACAGACTGTCGCAGGGTGGCATGTGAGTTTAGGCGTTGGGCAGGAATGTTCTTCCCATCGGGGGAAAAAGGCTTTTTATCACATCAGGAAACATCTGAGCAGCTTTGTGACGACAACAGTCTACCATGTCCAGTACAATTTAGTACAACCTGCAACCCTGTTATGAACCCTATGACGCATGAATAATGATAACCTACTTCAGTGTTTTTAATACACTTTAGAGTTGAAAAAAACATGCACTAAAAACATACATTTTTCAAGAAGATGAATAAACAAATGATACTGTTATTTTCCATTTGTTATTTATTACTGTTCTCCTTTACTGTCTATTTATTACTGCTTTCTTACTACTTGCCGGAGTCCAAATTTCGTACTGTATATTTGCAAATGCGAGTTTGACAAATGAAACTCCTTGAATCGTTAATTTAGTTACAATCATGACAAGAAGCGAGCAACCATTGCTGCTGGAGATGTCCGATAATATCGGACTGCCGGTATTATCGGCCGATAAATGCTTTAAAATGTAATATCGGAAATTATCGGTGTCGGTTTCAAAAAGTAAAATCGATGACTTTTTAAAACGCCGCTGTACGGAGTGGTACACGGACGTAGGGAGAAGTACAGAGCAGTCATACTTGCCAACCCTCCCGATTTTCCCGGGAGACTCCCAAATTTCAGTGCCCCTCCCGGAGGAAAATCTCCCAGGGCAACCATTCTCCCGAATTTCTCCCGATTTCCACCCAGATAACAATATCGGGGGCGTGCCTTAAAGGCACTGCCTTTGCGTGCCGGCCCAATCACATAATATCTACGGCTTTCCACACACTCAAGTGAATGCCATGCATGCTTGGTCAACAGCCATACGGGTCACACTGATGGTGGCCGTATAAACAACTTTAACACTGTTACAAATATGCGCCACACTGTGAACCCACACCAAACAAGAATGACAAACACATTTCGGGAGAACATCCGCACCGTAACACAACATAAACACAACAGAACAAATACCCAGAAACCCTTGCAGCACTAACTCTTCCGGGACGCTACACCCCGCCCACCTCAACCTCCTCATGCTTTCTCAGGGAGAGCATGTCCCAAATTCCAAGCTGCCTTTTTTGAGGCATGTTAAAAAAAAAAAATGCACTTTGTGACTTCAATAATAAATATGGCAGTGCCATTTTGGCATTTTTTTCCATAACTTGAGTTGATTTATTTTGGAAAACCTTGTTACATTGTTTAATGCATCCAGCGGGGCATCACAACAAAATTAGGCATAATAATGTGTTAATTCCACGACTGTATATATCGGTATCGGTTGATATCGGAATCGGTAATTAAGAGTTGGGCAATATCGGATATCGGCAAAAAAGCCATTATCGGACATCTCTAGTTGCTGCTGATTTTGGATGACGTCATCATATTTTGCTGCGCTGATTGGTCCCGATGGATTCGTCTGTTTGTGTCATTAAGACAGCACGGCTCTTTTCTGAAGTAAAACGGGATATTCAACAGTGAAATGTGAAAGATAAGTCGATTTTGCAGAAAAATTGGTTTTAGCTCCTGGTAGAGAGTGGTGTTACGTATTTAGTGCATACTTGCCAACCTTGAGACCTCCAATTTCGGGAGGTGGGGGGTGGGGAGTGGGTGCGGGGGGCGTGGTTGGGGCGGGGGCGTGGTTAAGAGGGGAGGAGTATATTTACAGCTAGAATTCACCAAGTCAAGTATTTCATATATATATATATATATATATATATATATATATATATATATATATATATATACATATATATATATATATATATATATATATATATATATATATCCCTGCGACCCCGAAGGGAATAAGCGGTAGGAAATGGATGGATGGATGGATATATATATATATATATATATATATATATATATATATATATATATATATATATATATATATATAAATACTTGAATTTCAGTGTTCATTTATTTACACATATACACACACATAACACTCATCTACTCATTGTTGAGTTAAGGGTTGAATTGTCCATCCTTGTTCTATTCTCTGTCACTATCTTTCTAACCATGCTGAACACCCTCTCTGATGATGCATTGCTGTGTGGCACGCACAAAAGTGCTTTCATCAAATGCACTAGATGGCAGTATTGTCCTGTTTAAGAGTGTCACAACATTGCTGTTTACGGCAGACGGACTGCTTTACTGTAGACGTTCTTTATATTGTGGGAAAGCGGACTCAGGTCCGCATGGAGCTGGAGGGGGCGTGGCCTCCAGCTCCGCCTGAATTTCGGGAGATTTTCGGGAGAAAATTTGTCCCGGGAGGTTTTCGGGAGAGGCGCGGAATTTGGGGAGTCTCCCGGAAAATCCGGGAGGGTTGGCAAGTATGATTTAGTGGTACTCACAGCTCAAAGTGTACAAAAAAGGGTCCTTGCCTTTTTCCAAGAGGAGAGAAATTGAAGCTTGGTTTAGTGTTTGAGCAAGGCGGCCAGATTTCAAACGATTCATTGTACATGTCAAATAAAAGGGGAGCTAGGTTATGCCAAATTCTGGAGGATGGCTATCTGGTCCCGAAGATTTTCTGTTTTCTTTTCTCTAACTCTACCGCAGCAGACCGATCAACCGAGGGCAAGTCCAGATTGGCAAAATAAATTTATCAAGCTCAGGAGTAGAACAATGAGAAGATGAGTAGAGGGACGCATAGATATTCCTACATACAGTCGTGGTCAAAAGTTTACATACACTTGTAAAGAACATAATATCATGGCTGTCTTGAGTTTCCAATCATTTCTACAACTCTTATTTTTTGTGATAGAGTGATTGGAGCACATACTTGTTGGTCACAAAAAAACATTCATGAAGTTTGGTTCTTTTATGAATTTATTATGGGTCTACTGAAAATGTGACCAAATATGCTGGGTCAAAAGTATACATACAGCAATGTTAATATTTGCTTACATGTCCCTTGGCAAGTTTACCTGCAATAAGGCGCTTTTGGTAGCCATCCACAAGCTTTTGCTTGAATTTTTGACCACTCCTCTTGACAAAATTGGTGCAGCTCAGCTAAATGTGTTGGTTTTCTGACATGGACTTGTTTCTTCAGCATTGTCCACACGTTTAAGTCAGGACTTTGGGAAGGCCATTCTAAAACCTTCATTCTAGCCTAATTTAGCCATTCCTTTAACACTTTTGACGTGTGTTTGGGGTCATTGTCCTGTTGGAACACCCAACTGCGCCCCAGACCCAACCTACGGGCTGATGATTTTAGGTTGTCCTGAAGAATTTGGTGGTAATCCTCCTTTTTCATTGTCCCATTTACTCTCTGTAAAGCACCAGTTCCATTGGCAGCAAAACAGGCCCAGAGCATAATACTACCACCACCATGCTTGACGGTAAGTATTGTGTTCCTGGGATTAAAGGCCTCACCTTTTCTCCTCCTTATTGCTGGGTATTGTGGCCAAACAGCTAAATTTTTGTTTCATCTGACATCACATGGACAAAGTTAAGACCTTCTGGAGGAAAATTCTATGGTCAGATGAAACAAAAATTGAGCTGTTTGGAATACCCAGCAATATGTTTGGAGGAGAAAAGGTGAGGCCTTTAATCCCAGGAACACAATACTTACCGTCAAGCATGGTGGTGGTTTGAAACTTGTATTAGTAGATCGCACAGTTCAGTACATATTCCGTACAATTGACCACTAAATGGTAACACCCCAATAAGTTTTCAACTTGCTAAAGTCAGGGTCCACGTTAATCAATTCATGGTACAAATATACATACCTGCCAACCACTCCGGTTTTCCCGTAATTAGTACGGTTTTCATCAACCTACGGTTACGGTTGCAGTGATAAAAAATACGGTTTTTCATTAATTAAAAAAAATTTTTTTTTTTTAAAAGTTTTATTCACGAAATCGCGTAACAACAATGACAATCGACACTGCTTCCCGTAACTTCCTATCGAGCCATTCCGAATGCCATGCGCAAGGCTATTTATAGCACCGCTGCCAAACACGAGGCACCAGTTGTCATTGTTTCCAAACGAGCGAACGATCATGGAATCAGCCGGAGAAAAATCGCAAACGAGTCTTAAACCGAAAAGAAAACTGCAGTCATTCCGTGAAGAATATTCAAAAGCCTATCCGGGAATAATTATCCGTTCCAAAAAGGGTGAAAACTACGCGAATTGCACCTTGTGCAGACGAGATTTTTCGATCGGACACGGAGGAATTAGCGATGTAAAAGACCACGTTGGGACAAAAAACCACAAGTCTAATGCCGTTGCTAGCGATACAAGTAGAAAACTTTCAACGTTTTTCGTCGCCCAAACAGATTTTTCGGATTTTAGCCACAAAAAGGTAATGACACCAATGTTATCTATTGGAATTGTTTAGTACTGTTATACTGTTAAAAGTGTTTATACTATTTATGCTTTCAAGTCCAAGTTGAAGAAATCTTGTTAAATGTTGACAGCATAACTACCAAAATACAGAAGTATGTCCTTAATATTTTTGCAGTGCTATTTCTGTTGAAAAGTTAAAATGATTACATTAGAGATGTGATGTGCCACTTTTCAAGTGTCTGATGGCTTAAATTAATTTTCATTAATTTTTCATATTTTGAATTCTTTTGAAAGGCTTACAAAAAAACTACATTTGAATTGTAATTCCATGCTATTGACAGGACTATTAATTTTAATGAAGTTAGCTTACCATGTTTACAGTATGATAATTGTGATAGAAATGTGAATTTTAGGCACAGAATATTTTTTACAATTGAACAAGGCAGTAGATTATACAAGCTTGGACAGAAAGTTAATAATGACACCAATTTTTTTTTTAATGGAACTGTTTAGTACTGTTTTACCATTTGTTTACTGTAAAAAGTGTTTATACTGTTTATACTTTCAATTAACAAATTGAAGTCTTGTGAAAGGTTGACAGGATAACTGGCATTAACTGTCAAAATAATTTCAAACTATTGAAGTTAGCTTACAGAATAAACATGTCAATCAACCCATATGATTTTTGCTGTAATATTTTTGTTTTGAAAAGTCACTGTGACTGATAGAAAAGTGATGGTTTTAGCAACATTTTAACCTGTCTAAATGCAATCAATCATTTTGCGTCGGGGGGCGCCCCCCTGAACCCCCCACCAGGACTTTGTCCTGGACCTACCGGGGCCTGCGGCCCCTGGACCCTGGCTACTAGGTTTTTCTGATTTCAAAAGTTGGCAGGTATGAATATATACTAACATCATAATACAGTCATCACACAAGTTAATCATCAGAGTATACACATTGAATTATTTACAATCTAGGGGGTGGGATGAGGAGGGTTTGGTTGGTATCAACACTTCAGTCATCAACAATTGCATCATCTGAGAAATGGACATTGAAACAGTGTAGGTCTGACTTGGTAGTATATGTACAGCGAGCAGAGAACATAGTGAGTTCAGATAGTATAAAAACAAGTATATACATTAGAAATACATTTGATTATTTACATTTGGTTATTTACAATCCGGGGAGGTGGGATGTGGAGGGGGGTATTAGTCAAGGGTTGAAGTTGCCTGGAGGTGTTGGTGTTGAGGTGTTTGAAGGTGTTGTAGTGTTGGTAGTATTAAGCTCTGGGCCTGTTTTGCTGCCAATGGAACTGGTGCTTTACTGAGAGTAAATGAAAAAATTCTTCAGGACAACCTAAAATCATCAGCCCGGAGGTTGGGTCTTGGGCACAGTTGGGTGTTCCAACAGGACAATGACCCCAAACACATGTCAAAAGTGTTAAAGGAATGGCTAAATCAGGCTAGAATGAAGGTTTTAAAATAGCCTTCCCAAAGTCCTGACTTAAACGTGTGGACACCCAACTGCGCCCAAGACCCAAACTGATTGTTTTAGGTTGCCCTGAAGATTTTGGAGGTAATCCTCCTTTTTCATTGTCCCATTTACTCTCTGTAAAGCACCAGTTCCATTGGCAGCAAAACAGGCCCAGAGCTTAATACTACCACCACCATACTTGATGGTAGGGATGGTGTTTCTGGGATTAAAGGCCTCACCTTTTCTCCTCCAAACATATTGCTGGGTATTTTGGTCAAACATCTAAACTTTGGTTTCATCTGACCATAGAACTTTCCTCCAGAAGGTCTTATCTTTGTCCATGTGATTGAGCTGTTTGACCACGACTGTATATTACTGATCTCAAGATCATCCGTAAATATACCTGAATCGGATTTGACTTTGCGGAATATAACGGGATGCTGATATATGGCGTAGTTGATGAGCTAATAGTTTACCAGTTCTATCCTGCTGGTGCCCAGAGTCAAGACCAAACATGGTGAGGCTGCATTTCAGTTTTATGCTCCTAAAAACTGGAATAGTCTTCTAGGAGATCAGAGACAGATCTCAACGTTGGCAATGTACAAATCAAGGCTAAAAACACTTTCAATATTACGACTAAAAGTGTTTTATCTACACTCTTTGATTTTCATTGAATTAATGATTACTCTAATGATTTTATTACGCCTTTTTGTAATTTTATGCATATGTAAATCTCTTTGAATTGCCTTGCGTATGAATTTGCTTTGTAAATAAACTTGCCTTACCTAATTTACTTTGTCAGCAATAAGACAAAGCTAAGATTTGGATGTTTTGTTCTGATATCTTAGCATTTATTGACCTACATAGGATTATTTGTCACCGATTCTGTTCATAACTTTTATGGACAGAATTTCTAGGTGCAGTCAAGGCGTTGAGGGGATCCGGTTTGGTGGCTGCAGGATTAGGTCTCTGCTTTTTGCAGATGATGTGGTCCTGATGGCTTCATCTGGCCAGGATCTTCAGCTCTTGCTGGATCGGTTCGCAGCCGAGTGTGAAGCGTCTGGGATGAGAATCAGCACCTCCAAGTCCGAGTCCATGGTTCTCGCCCGGAAAAGATTGGAGTGCCATCTCCGGGTTGGGGAGGAGACCCTGCCCCAAGTGGAGGAGTTCAAGTACCTCGGAGTCTTGTTCACGAGTGAGGGAAGAGTGGATCGTGAGATCGACAGGCGGATCGGTGCGGCGTCTTCAGTAATGCGGACGCTGTATCGATCCGTTGTGGTGAAGAAGGAGCTGAGCCGGAAGGCAAAGCTCTCAATTTACCGGTCGATCTACGTTCCCATCCTCACCTATGGTCATGAGCTTTGGGTTATGACCGAAAGGACAAGATCACGGGTACAAGCGGCCGAAATGAGTTTCCTCCGCCGGGTGGCAAGGCTCTCCCTTAGAGATAGGGTGAGAAGCTCTGTCATCCGGGGGGAGCTCAAAGTAAAGCCGCTGCTCCTCCACATCGAGAGGAGCCAGATGAGGTGGTTCGGGCATCTGGTCAGGATGCCACCCGATCGCCTCCCTCGGGAGGTGTTTAGGGCACGTCCGACCGGTAGGAGGCCACGGGGAAGACCCAGGACACGTTGGGAAGACTATGTCTCCCGGCTGGCCTGGGAACGCCTCGGGATCCCCCGGGAGGAGCTGGACGAAGTGGCTGGGGAGAGGGAAGTCTGGGCTTCCCTGCTTAGGCTGCTGCCCCCGCGACCCGACCTCGGATAAGCGGAAGAAGATGGATGGATGGATGGATGGATGGATAGGATTATTTAAATGTACAAAGTGCATCAAAGTGGTCCCCTATCCTTAGATTTGTGTCCTAACGACCCCTTCTGGATAAAGTTTGGACACTCCTGGGCTCCAGGAAATGTGAGGAGAGATTGGTGTGCTTCATTCTTTGTCATTAGGCCTCACAGCTCATTACATTTCAATTTCGTTTGGACAAGTGATTCATATTGCTGTTAAATCCAATCCAACACAACAACGGCTAGCAGAAGTCTGCCATTTGCAAAGCAAATAAACAAACGAAGAGAATCAACTCTGGTGCACCCACCCAAACACAACAGCACTTCCACAAGGAAGAAGCTACAGGACCGTGTTTACAAAATCCTCATTAAGGAAGTTGTGAGATACACACAGTTGAGGGCACGCACACACACACACCCACACCCACACACACACACACTACAAGCAGAGAGCAGAGCCCACCATATCGTAGATAAGAGACTGCGAGAAAAAGCTGGGTCGACAGAGCAAAGCACAGAAAGAGCATCAGACACCACAGAGATGAGTCAATGGACGCCACTAAGAAGCTGTCACTGCCTTCGGACCTGCTGCACCATACGTGAAAAGGTGTGCTCGGTGAGCACTGCAAGGTGGCGTGTGACTCACACACGGCCGCAGAGAACACAGCAAAGGTCAACAACACTTTTTATTGACGGGGACCGCAGAACGCAAATTGCGGAATTTTTGATCTCCATGGCGAGCATTTTATTTTATTTATTGGGAACTATTTGCAGCACCAAAACTTTTCTCTTGGTTTGGGCCCTCCTGTTGCTCCACGGGCCTCTCTGCGGACAGAGCAGCCCCATCTCCAATACGGACCGGAGGCCTCGACCAGCTACGGAGCAGGAGAGCAATCCGAACAGGCAGGGGGTCCTAGAGAGCTTGAAAGAGCAGTTTTTGCAGACGTTCAACCTGTCCGGCCTGGGTCCGCCTCCACTGCCACCTGGAAGCATACGAGAGGAGCCACCGGAGTACATGATGGAGCTCTACAACCGCTTCGCCAACGACCGCACCTCCGAGCCCGTTGCCAGCATCATCCGCAGCTTCAAAAACGAGGGTAAGTCTGCTCTACTAAGTCTGTTCCTGAACTAAAGCCTTTGCATGTGAACTAGGGTTGTTCCCTTCACGGTTATATGCTTCCGATTCTGATCATTCATGAGTGGGATCAATACCGATACTAATCATGTGTATTACATATACATTTTTCTTCAATTTAACAATATCTATACAATATTTGAACTTTTTCCTTATTCTCTTTCTCTGTGTGTAAAATGTTCAGCCTTATCCCCCCAGGCCCAGTGACAGTGATACTTAATAATGATACTTGAAATACTACCCAGTGACAGTGATACTTAATAACATACTTGCCAACCCGGGAGACTCCCGAAATTCAGCGCCTCTCCCGAAAACCTCCCGGGACAAATTTTCTCCTGAAAATCTCCCGAAATTCAGGCACACAATATAAACAGGTGCCTGCCCAATCACGTTATAACTGTAGAATGATCGAGGGCGAGTTCTTGGTTTCTTATGTGGGTTTATTGTTAGGCAGTTTCATTAACGTCCTCCCAGCGCGGTAACAGCACACAACAACAGCATTTCGTCTACCGTAAAGCAGTCCGTCTGCCGTAAACAGCAATGTTGTGACACTCTTAAACAGGACAATACTGCCATCTAGTGCATTTGATGAAAGCACTTTTGTGCGTGCCACACAGCAATGCATCATTAGTGGTTCAGTATGGTTAGAAAAATAGTGTCCAAGGATGGACAATTCAACCCTTAACTCAACAATGAGTAGATGAGTGTTATGTGTGTGTATATGTGTAAATAAATGAACACTGAAATTCAAGTATTTCTTTTATATATATATATATATATATATATATATATATATATATATATATATATATATATATATATATACATGAAATACTTGACTTGGTGAATCCTAGCTGTAAATATACTCCTCCCCTCTTAACCACGCCCCCAACCACGCCCCCGCCCCCCACCTCCCGAAATCGGAGGTCTCAAGGTTGGCAAGTATGCTTAATAATGATACTTAAAATACCAAGAAATGCATTTTTGTCGTAATGGAAGTGATTAACTGTGTATGGAGACACATCATTAGCTGCTAGCTGCTCGTCAGCCGGGGAACTACAGATAAAAAGTGTCAGCCAGAGGGGATCGGTGTTTGTGATCTGCAATAAAATTAATTAATCGGCAATGACGATTACATACCTTTTTATGAAACTTGTCCTGATACTGATCGGTGGCTAATCGATCGGCACATCCCTAAGGTAAACTTTTTCTCGAAAGTGTTGCATGAACTTGTCCAAGTTATTGCATTATTTGTATCCAAAAATTACAAATATAGTATAGTATTTTCATCAGTGACGTGCGGTGAGGTTGATGGCTGGTGAGGCACTGACTTCATCACAGTCAGATTTACAAACATATGAACCCTAAAGAGTATCTTATTCACCATTTGATTGGCAGCAGTTAACGGGTTATGTTTAAAAGCTCATACCAGCATTCTTCCCTGCTTGGCACTCAGCATCAAGGGTTGGAATTGGGGGTTAAATCACCAACAATTATTCCCGGGCGCGGCGCCGCTGCTGCTGCCCACTGCTCCCCTCACATCCCAGGGGGTGATCAAGGGATGGGTCAAATGCAGAGGACACATTTCACCACACCTAGTGTGTGTGTGACAATCATTGGTACTTTAACTTAACTTTAACTTTACATATACAAACTGTAGCACACAAAAAAGCACATTTAATAAAAAAAACGTTATTATGGTCTTACCTTTACTTATAAATTAAGTCCATGCGCCGCAACTAAAGCCCTCACTTAAACTTTCCACGTGCAAGATTGAATCTATTTAAAAAAGTGTAACCGAGGGTTTATAAATGTCGCCTATACTGTATGAAACTACAAAATAACAAACACAGAGGCTCCAGTTTACACGAGGACCACTTTATTTACCTTCTTTCAAAAACCTCCGCAACGTGACATCACTTCCGCTCTTAGCGCCTTCAAAATAAGAGCTCAAGGCATATACTGTATAACAGCGCATAACAGAAACTTAACATCACAAAGAGGAAAGCCCATGAAAATAGGTTACAAAAGTTATTTAATAAGAAGCCAAAAAGTGCAAAAACAATAATGTTCGTGTTGGAGGAGTTGTGAATTAGGTACACCTGCAGTCTGCAGGTGTATCTAATGTTGTGTCCCTGCAGTCATTCACAACTCCTCCAACACCAACATTATTGTTTTTGCACTTTTTGGCTTCTTATGAAATAATTTTTTTAAATAGATTCAATCTTGCACGTGGAAAGTTTAAGTGTGGGCTTTAGTTGATATAACAATTCTACGGCGGGGGTGCAGGAGGCGAGCCTCAGCCAGTGCGTATTTTGCAGCCGTTTTATGATCGCTCAGCACAAGAAATACTTTACACACATACAGTTGTTGACAAAATACACTGTACATTATATACCTCAGCTAACTAAACTATGGAAATGTATAATATAGTTCATATAGCAATACAGTCTCACTGCACAGCAGGCCAGCAGTTAGCCGAGTCATTGCGCAATCCATGTTGCGGCACTGAGTGACATGCCTCAACTGGCTGCTGGTCACCGCACCGTCTCTTCTCAGTATTTGAACGGCAAATGTGAAAATTCAGCGATTTTAAATAAAAATAATCTAAAACTGGTGAAGTTAAATGGAAAATAACGTTATAGTATAATCACTGGATACATATAACAATTTAATTAATTTTTTTTCTTTTTACATTTTTTTTCTCTCCATGATGAGGCCCCGCCTCACCTGCCTCTAGTGACCGCACGTCACTGATTTTCAGATATAGCCAAACATTTTTAAAATGTACTTGTCCTTATTCAATGTATTAATTGATTCTATTTATGATAACAAATTTAACGTTATTCATTTTTTATTCCTATTCCTTTTCCTTAGCACTTTGGAAGCTATAAACACTTTCAGTTTCTTTTCTCACAGGAATTAAACACAGTTTTGTCAGTTATGATGTGGATGAATTATCAGTAACACACACAAAAAAGAGGTAGGATTGAATAAGGGCCGCTTCTTCCTACTCCTTTTCAGGCATGTTGAGTTGTACAAATGTAAGCATGTGATGAGTGTGTGCATTCTAAAGTCTAAGCTCAAATCAAGTTCGCCAATCAATTTGGGTCTTGTATTAGTGCCATTTATTTAACCACTTGTGTATCTGTGCACACTTCGGGCATGCGTATGTACATGAGAAAGCCTACTAACAATTCATATTCAATATATTTAGTATTTGTACAAACCCCGTTTCCATATGAGTTGGGAAATTGTGTTAGATGTAAATATAAACGGAATACAATGATTTGCAAATCCTTTTCAACCCATATTCAATTGAATGCCCTACAAAGACAACATATTTGATGTTCAAACTCATAAACTTTATTTTTTTTTTGCAAATAATAATTAACTTGGAATTTCATGGCTGCAACACGTGCCAAAGTAGTTGGGAAAGGGCACGTTCACCACTGTGTTACATGGCCTTTCCTTTTAACAACACTCAGTAAACGTTTGGGAACTGAGGAGACACATTTTTGAAGCTTCTCAGGTGGAATTCTTTCCCATTCTTGCTTGATGTACAGCTTAAGTTGTTCAACAGTCCGGGGGTCTCCGTTGTGCTATTTTAGGCTTCATAATGCGCCACACATTTTCAATGGGATTAAGGTCTGGACTACAGGCAGGCCAGTCTAGTACCTGCACTCTTTTACTATGAAGCCACGTTGATGTAACACGTGGCTTGGCATTGTCTTGCTGAAATAAGCAGGGGCGTCCATGGCAACGTTGCTTGGATGGCAACATATGTTGCTCCAAAACCTGTATCTACCTTTCACCATTAATGGCACCTTCACAGATGTGTAAGTTACCCATGTCTTGGGCACTAATACACCCCCATACCATCACAGATGCTGGCTTTTCAACTTTGCACCTAGAACAATCCGGATGGTTCTTTTCCGGAGGTCACGACGTCCACAGTTTCCAAAAACAATTTGAAATGTGGACTCGTCAGACCACAGAACACTTTTCCACTTTGTATCAGTCCATCTTAGATGAGCTCAGGCCCAGCGAAGCCCACGGCATTTCTGGGTGTTGTTGATAAACGGTTTTCGCCTTGCATAGGAGAGTTTTAACTTGCACTTACAGATGTAGCGACCAACTGTAGTTACTGACAGTGGGTTTCTGAAGTGTTCCTGAGCTCATGTGGTGATATCCTTTACACACTGATGTCGCTTGTTGATGCAGTACAGCCTGAGGGATCGAAGGTCACGGGCTTAGCTGCTTACGTGCAGTGATTTCTCCAGATTCTCTGAACCCTTTGATGATATTACGGACCGTAGATGGTGAAATCCCTAAATTCCTTGCAATAGCTGGTTGAGAAAGGTTTTTCCTAAACTGTTCAACAATTTGCTCACGCATTTGTTGACAAAGTGGTGACCCTCGCCCCATCCTTGTTTGTGAATGACTGAGCATTTCATGGAATCTACTTTTATACCCAATCATGGCACCCACCTGTTCCCAATTTGCCTGTTCACCTGTGGGATGTTCCAAATAAGTGTTTGATGAGCATTCCTCAACTTTATCAGTATTTTTTGCCGCCTTTATCAGCTTCTTTGTCACGCGTTGCTGGCATCAAATTCTAAAGTTAATGATTATTTGCAAAGAAAAAAAAAGTTTATCAGTTTGAACATCAAATATGTTGTCTTTTTAGCATATTCAACTGAATATGGGTTGAACATGATCATTGTATTCCGTTTATATTTACATCTAACACAATTTCCCAACTCATACGGAAACGGGGTTTGTAAAACAATAGACATTTAGACAACAAAAAAAGCTGTTTTAAACCACATGTCGTGAAATAACCTTGCCTTTGTTGTTCTAGTTTCAAAAATATAATTTTGAGCAAGTTGCAAACATCTCCGTTTATAATGGGTGTATTTTTCAATAGTTCGTTATAACACCATGTTGTCATATGTCTTTATGGTTCATCACATTTTCTTAAATTTGGCTAAATTGTTATTTTTGAGCATTGATTGACTGCCTCAATGTGAAACATCCAGAGTCAATATTTAACTCTTATCAAGTTACTAAACTTTGCACAAATAACAAAATAACAATACATACCTGCCAACTACTCCGGTTTTCCCGTAATTAGTACGGTTTTCATCAACCTATTCCGGGTTACGGTTGCAGTGATAAAAAATACGGTTTTTCATTAATTAAAAAATACATATTTAAAAAAAAGTTTTATTCACGAAATCGCGTAACAACAATGACAATCGACACTGCTTCCCGTAACTTCCTATCGAGCCATTCCGAATGCCAAGCGCGAGGCTATTTATAGCACCGCTGCCAAGCACGAGGCACCAGTTGCCATTGTTTCCAAACGAGCGAACGATCATGGAATCAGCTGGAGAAAAATCGCAAACGAGTCTTAAACCGAAAAGAAAACTGCAGTCATTCCGTGAAGAATATTCAAAAGCCTATCCGGGAATAATTATCCGTTCCAAAAAGGGTGAAAACTACGCGAATTGCACTTTGTGCAGACAAGATTTTTCGATCGGACACGGAGGAATTAGCGATGTAAAAGACCACGTTGGGACAAAAAAACACAAGTCTAATGCCGTTGCTAGCGATACAAGTGGAAAACTTTCAACGTTTTTCGGATTTTAGCCACAAAAAGGTAATGACACCAATGTTATCTATTGGAATTGTTTAGTACTGTTATACTGTTAAAAGTGTTTATACTATTTATGCTTTCAAGTCCAAGTTGAAGAAATCTTCTTAAATGTTGACAGCATAACTACCAAAATACAGAAGTATGTCCTTAATATTTTTGCAGTGCTATTTCTGTTGAAAAGTTAAAATGATTACATTAGAGATGCGATGTGCCACTTTTCACGTGTCTGATGGCTTAAATTAATTTTCATTAATTTTTCATATTTTGAATTCTTTTGGATTACAAAAAAACTACATTTGAATTGTAATTCCATGCTATTGACAGGACTATTAATTTTAATGAAGTTAGCTTACCATGTTTACAGAATGATAATTGTGATAGAAATGTGAATTTTAGGCACAGAATATTTTTTACAATTGAACAAGGCAGTAGATTATACAAGCTTGGACAGAAAGTTAATAATGACACCAATTTTTTTTTTTAATGGAATTGTTTAGTACTGTTTTACCATTTGTTTACTGTAAAAAGTGTTTATACTGTTTATACTTTCAATTAACAAATTGAAGTCTTGTGAAAGGTTGACAGGATAACTGGCATTAACCGTCAAAATAATTTCAAACTATTGAAGTTAGCTTACAGAATAA
Organism: Nerophis lumbriciformis; assembly: GCF_033978685.3. NCBI lineage: Eukaryota > Metazoa > Chordata > Actinopteri > Syngnathiformes > Syngnathidae > Nerophis > Nerophis lumbriciformis. Next base: position 16,184,442 of record NC_084559.2, read on the forward strand.
ACATGTCAATCAACCCATATGATTTTTGCTGTAATATTTTTGTTTTGAAAAGTCACTGTGACTGATAGAAAAGTGATGGTTTTAGCAACATTTTAACCTGTCTGAATGCTAATAATCATTTTGCGTCGGGGGGCGACCCTGCTAAAAATGTTCTATAGAATTTCTATAAAAAAAAGTGTAAAGAATTTCTAAAGAATATCTCAATAGAACTCTATAGAATTTCTAATGAACTTTAGGACCGAAGTTCTATAGAACAGGATTCTAAAGAATGGTTCTATAGAACAGGATTCTAAAGAATGGTTCTATAGAACAGGGTTCTAAAGAATGGTTCTATAGAACAGGATTCTAAAGAATGGTTCTATAGAACACAATTCTGAAGAATAGTGCTATAGAAGAAAGTTCTAAAGAGTAAAAGTTAAAGTTAAAGTACCAATGATTGTCACACACACACACTAGATGTGGTGAAATTATTCTCTGCATTTGACCCATCACCCTTGATCACCCCCTGGGAGGTGAGGGGAGCAGTGAGCAGCAGCGGTGGCCGCGCCCGGGAATCATTTTTGGTGATTTAACCCCCAATTCCAACCCTTGATGCTGAGTGCCAAGCAGGGAGGCAATGGGTCCCATTTTTATAGTCTTTGGTATGACCCGGCCGGGATTTGAACTCACAACCTACCGATCTCAGGGCGGACGCTCTAACCACTAGGCCACTGAGTAGGTATAGGTAGGTAGGTAGTTCTATAGAACAGGCCTGAACCCCCCACCAGGACTTTGTCCTGGACCTACCGGGCCCTGCGGCCCCTGGACCCTGGCTACTAGGTTTTTCTGATTTCAAAAGTTGGCAGGTATGACAATAGTCAACTTTAATTAAAATCTGAATTTTTTTCTTTATTCCCCAGATTTGTCTTCAAGTGCCGTAGGTGTCGGAGGCGTAAGGCGCCACCCACTTCTCTTCAACGTGTCCGTCCCCCACCACGAGCGCATCACGGCCGCCGAGCTCCGCCTCTACACCCTCGTCCAGACTGACCGCCGTTTGTACGCCGGTGTGGACCGCAGGGTCACCATCTACGAGGTGGTACCCGGTGACGGAGATGACAACGCCACTCATGAGAACGTTCTCGTAGAGGTAGGGGCGGAGGAGGCCGTGGCGCTGGTGGAGTTGGCTTCACGGCAAGTGTTCGGCACGGACGACGGCTGGGAAGCGTTTGACCTCACCTCTTCCGTCCTGCGGTGGCGTACGTCCGAGCGCGGCACCACGCACCGATTGGAGGTGCACATTGACAGCATGGCACTTGAGGTCGAGGCTCAAGGGCTCAGGGAGGAAAACGAAATAGAGAACACGGCAGGAAACATGAAGATCGACACCAGCAACAAGGAAAAGCACAAACCTCTGCTGATTGTTTTCTCCGATGACCAAAGCAGCGACCATCGAGATAACAAGCGTGAGCTGAGTGAAATGATTGACCACGAAGCCAACGCCATCCTGCAAAACGACGTAGAGAACGACTTGTGGGGCGGGTATGACGCCGACGACGAGTCGGAGCCGGACGAAGCGGACCTGATACAAATGCGCTCCAATCTGATCTACGATACGACCTCACGTATCCGCCGCAACGCCAAGGGCAACCATTGCAGGAGACAACCTCTCCATGTGGAGTTCAAGGACATCGGCTGGGACAGCTGGATCCTCGCGCCCAGCCACTACGACGCCTACGAGTGCTCGGGGACGTGCTCGTTTCCGCTGACAAAACACGTCACGCCGACTAAACACGCCATCGTCCAGACACTGGTGAACATCAACAGTCCTCAGAGGGCGGCGCGGGCGTGTTGCGTGCCCACCAAGCTGGATCCGATCTCGCTTCTGTACCTGGACGACACAGGTGTGGTCACGTACAAGCACAAGTATGAAGGCATGGCTGTAGCCGAGTGTGGCTGTAGATAGTCGACGCTCTTGGAAAGAGACAAGCAAGTGCATTGACCGTTGTGTCAGGTGTTGTCCGGAGGATTCTGTACATTGTATTTATTATGAAGAATAGTTGCCAAGTTTCCAACACAGTGGAGATGAGGTCTCACAACTGAAATGTTGTTCGGAACTAAACACATTCTTCAGGGTTCTGTGGGAACTAGTGGGCCAGTGCTCTCCCCCCCCCCCCGCCCCGCTTCGTCCCCCATGACATGTGTTTCCCTCCACTTATCACTTGATGCAAACACTAATCAGCACTTCAGTGAAATGACCTCCTTAAGGCAACCTGAACTCTCCAAGCCCGCCTCCTGTGGCCTCCTGATACGTAGGCACCACGCAAGGAGTCCGACTGGCGAGGTTATCTATCCAAACCCGGTTTCCCACTCGGCATGCCTCCATCCCCCCCGTCCCCTCACGGCAAAGCTACAGTGATAGCAAGGTGTTTGCGGCTGAGAAACATGTATTCCACCCATCAGACATGGACGCCATTCCAGGCAAGGTTTGAGGTGGTGGGATGGGGCACGGAACAAGGACCACATTCCTGGGGAGTCTTAACTCGCTGACCCGGCCGGCACCATCTCCTTCCAGTGCGTTTCTAGCTCCGGAGTTGGGTCATCCATCACTATTTTGGGGTCGTTATCAGCCGTGGAGCAGAAAAAGAACAGCAGTGTTGAGTTTGCTCGTCTTTTGTAATAAGGCTTTTGATAGCTCTGCTGCTTGGAATAAAAGACCGACTATTTATTGCTCTAATTTATTATTATTTTTGATAAAACAGATGACTGTATATGTAAATGTTCTATGTTACCCAATGTTGAGCATCCAATAAGACTATAAGGTTGAATCTCATTGTTTGAGTTAATATAGGGCAGGGGTCGGCAACCTTTACCAGTCAAAGAGCCATTTTGACCAATTTCACAAATTATAGAAAACAATGGGAGCCGCAAAATTTTTTTTGAAATTTTAAATGAAATAACACTGCATACGAAGTTTTTTTTTCTGCTTTGTGCTATGTATAACCAGGGGTCTCAGACACGCTGCCCACATTTTTTGATAGCTGGTGCGGCACGCGGGTTTTTACGTAATGGTACAGCATATGGCACCCACTACAGTCAGCGTGCCTGATCAGCCACACGTTGTATGGGGCTTTCGCTTTGCTCACGTAGGTGACAGCATGGCATACTTGGTCAACAACCACACAGCTCACACTGACGGTGGCGGTATAAAATAAAAAAAACTTTTAACACTCTTACTAATAATGCACCACACTGTGAACCCACACCAAACAAGAATGACAAACACATTTCGGGAGAACATCTGCACCGTAACACAACATAAACACAACAGGACAAATACCCAGAATCCCATGCAGCCCTAACTCTTCCGGGATACATTATACACCCCCGGTACCAAACCCCGCCCAACTCAACCGATGCACAGAGGGGGAGGGGGGGGGGGTTGATGTGTGAGGGAGCAGGGTTTGGTGGTAGCAGGGGTGTATAATGTAGCCCGGAAGAGTCAGGGCTGCATGGGATTCTGGGTGTTTGTTCTGTTGTGTTTATGTTGTGTTAAGGTGCAGATGTTCTCCCGAAATGTGCGCATTATTAGTAAGAGTCTTAAAGTTGTTTTATATGACCACCGTCAGTGTAACCTGTGTGGCTGTTGACAAAGTATGCCTTGCTGTCACTTACGTGTGCAAGCAAAAGATATATAATGTTTAACAAGTGTTGGGCTGACACTCTGTTAATACAGTTTGTAGAGGGCGCCAAATGTTGTACCATCATGGCACGCCCTTATTATAGCCGTAAGGGTGAAAATCAGTGAATATTAATCCCGGGAGTTTTCTGCGAGAGGCACTGAAATCCGGAAGTCTCATGGGAAATTTGGGGGGTTCAGCAAGTAAGCTGCTGAGCCGCATCAGAGTGATCAAAGAGCCGCATGCGGCTCCGGAGCCGCGGGTTGCCGACCCCTGATATAGGGTTAAAAATCTCAGCATGCCATTTTTACAGACACAATTATGAATGCCGGACATATTTGGTCCATCGTTAACGATCATTTGGATTTGCTTCCGTCAACCAACGGTATCAGCACACAGGTCAAAGTTCGCACATGTCTTCTAAACAAAGACCCATGGGAAAGTGACTTAGCGGGGCCTTTAATGAAGAAAACGGATCGTCTGCTCTGACGGAAGATGTGAAGTCTAAAAACAAATAATGTCAATGATAGGATCAGACCACATATTGTAATATCATGTTGCTCTTTGGATGTACCAACAACATACAGGAAAGCTGTAAATAAAGGAGGTGATTCTTTTCATGCTCTGAAATGTTTTTTGCCAAACTTGTCATCCATTCTTTGCCATAAATAATTGGCGTGACTCTCTAAAGTAGTCTAAGAAAATGTCAAGACTGTAGACACAGGGTTTCTGCGGGTTTCAACAAGTCAAACTTAGGACTTCTTAGGACCATAACAAATAACATTTAAGACCATTTCTTATCCATACTGACAAAAAAGTAATAAGACATGAAAGAAAATCAGCGGTCAGAATAAATTGTAAGTATATTTGACTTTTATTGAAGACCTTTATTAAACACTCTTGTTGGTAGTTTCATTAACGTCCTCCCAGCGCGGTAACAACACACAACAACAGCAGTCATGTTTTATTCTACCGTAAAGCAGTTCGTCTGCCGTAAACAGCAATGTTGTTGTAATATATTGAGTTGGAGGCAATAACCAGACGAGGTGATGAAGTACGTCTCTTTACTGTAGACTTCAGAACAGACTCAACACACTTGACGTCAGGTTCGCAACACCACGTAAATCGTTGGCCAACCAAAAAGTAACCCCAGTACGCTATAGCCAACATTGACCAGGAGATGGCAACAGACAAACATAGATCACTCTATTACATTCCTTCCCTTTTAGAAATGTAGAAGTTACTCAAAATAAATAAACAACCCAACCAAAAAAATGCAGCAGCTCAATTGAAAAACTGTACTTAAGCCACATTCTTTTTCTTTTTTTTTGTACTGAACTCTTGACCCTCATTTGTAAACAATAACATGCTTATTATACAAACAGTATTTGTACACCTTTAACACAGATTTGTATACTGTCTTCAGAGATTCAGTTTTTTTGGTGGTACTCGAAACCTTTCTGGGTACCTACGAAAGGGTGTTCAGCATGGTTAGAAAAATAGTGACAGAGAATAGAACAAGGATGGACAATTCAACCCTTAACTCAACAATGAGTAGATGAGGGTTATGTGTGTGTGTATATGTGTAAATAAATGAACACTGAAATTCAAGTATTTCTTATATATATATATATATATATATATATAATAAAATAGATATAGCTATAATTCACTGAAAGTCAAGTATTTCTTATATATATATATATATATATATATATATATATATGTATGTATATGTACATACATATATATATATATATATGTATATGTATATATATATGTATATATATATATATATATATATATATATACATATGAAATACTTGACTTGGTGAATTCTAGCTGTAATTCTAGCTCCTCCCCTCTTAGCCACGCCCCCAACCACCCTCGATCATTCTACAGTTATAACGTGATTGGGCAGGCATGCTGTTTGTATTGTGGGAAAGCGGACGTGAAAACAGGCTGTCGACACGTCACTCAGGTCTGCCTGAATTTCGGGAGAAAATTTGTCCTGGGAGGTTTTCGGGAGAGGCGCTGAATTTCGGGAGTCTCCCGGAAAATACGGGAGGGTTGGCAAGTATGGTTTCTAGCCGATACTACATAAAAAATAACTTAAAATAACGCAGTAATGCATAAAGTAGTAACGGTAACTGAGTTACTGAATATAAAAAATAACGTGTTAGATTACTAGTTACCGCCGAAACTAACGGCGTTACAGTAACGTGTTACTTTGTAACGCGTTAATCCCAACACTGGACGTCATCTACAGAACTGTAGCCCATTTCCCCGCATAGACGGTGTAGATAAAGGACTGTAAAACTATTATTTGGATCATTTAATTGCATGTTTTTGTTGCCCTGGTTTATGATTACTTCAATATTGATATGGTTAACATTACGAGCAAACAAATAAATATAAAAAAATCACTATTTACGGACTTCCCTGCTCTTCCCGTAGCCTGTGTTTCCTCAAGCATTATGAGGAAAACATCAGTAGAAGAGGACACAAAATAGAATATTAGCGGCATACCTTCTTTTTCTCTCATTTTTGAGCGCCAGTGTTCTGTCAAAAACGCTATTTAGCATACGCTAAAGTTGTCCTCAAACGAAATAACTATCAAAATTAACTACATGTGTAGACATACCTCATTTGGACTTTGTCACTAGCGCTACGAGTGTACGGATTTATTTTATACTACATATTTTCTTAATTGTGTCTTCTTACCAGTAAGCATGTAGACCAGTGGTTCTTAACCTGGGTTCGATCGAACCCTAGGGGTTCGGTGAGTCGGTCTCAGGGGTTCGGCGTAGGTCAAGACACACCCGACTCATCGTGTAAATAAAAACTTCTCCCTATCGGCGTATTACGGATACCCCCAAACAATGTTCCCTTTAATTTTCCATTTGATTTGCAGGTGTGTAAATGTCAGAATAATCATGTATAAGTTATCACACAACTCTTATGCTTGAAGGCCGTTGCTATAGTTATTATCAATTGTGCTGAAGTTGTGCTTTTCTATCTGTGCAAAGGCACAACTTGTAATCTTGCTTTGCGAGTTGTCTCGTGTCAGAAGTTTGTTTCCAGACCCTGCCCGCTGACAGCCAAGGACGGACATGGAGTACCTCAACGCAGACAGGGCGAAATCACGAGTGTCAGCACATTTCCATTCTGATTAATCTTCTATTGTGTCTACTGGGGCTGCTTGCATTACCCCTCCCTTCAGAAAAAGCCTCAGTGATGTTAACCGGGGAACTCCTGAATAAATAGAGGAGCCCGGGGGCTGTACCTTAGAGCGTAGGGGGAAACTGTAACTGAGTGTACAGCCCAATACGTCTCTCCTCATGAGTAAAATTCAACTCCGTCTCTGCTTGATTCCTTTCTGCTTGTCTTGTGTAATAGATAGTTCGGTGTTTGAACCTGACAGTAATTTGTTGCGAGTTCGTGCACTGTGTAGGGATGATGTTTATCGAGTTCGAGCCCATTATCGAATCCTCTTATCGAATCCACATAGGTTGTTGTATATGGAAAAAAACACAATATTTGGTTTAACAAAAGCTCACTTTTATTTTATAAGAAAAAAAAAATAATAATAAATAAATAAATATTGACTGTTGTTACCCAAAGTATATTAAGTGGGATTTTTCAGAAAAACAAATATATACAGTGACACAAAAACAACCTGTCTCTGTGATCACTAAAGGTGAATAGCCATGCCTTGAAGCGTTTTTTCCGGTCCATTATTTTTGCTGCTTGTGTGACATCACAGGAAATGACGTACTAAGCTACGTCATTTAAATATTTTAATCGTTCGACAGCCCTAATTTGTATATATGTCTGTATTTGGGTTGTACGGTATACCGGTACTAGTATAGTATCGCGGTACTCATGAGTCAAAAACGGTACTAGTCATATTTTTTTATTTTACAGGCATGACAGCACATCGTCGTCACGTCATGACATTGCTGGCTTTACGAGCAGAGGAGCATGTTCGGCAGCGCACAATCACAGAGTACTTACAAGCAGACACAGTGTGTAGACCGAAAAGGGAGATCGGACGCATTTTGGTCTAAAAACTAAAGATAAAGGTGAAGTTATAACTAGGGATGATGTTTGATAAGAAATTATCGAGTTCGAGCCCATTATCGAATCCTCTTATCGAACCAATTCCTTATCGATTATTTTATCCAATCCAGATAGGTTGTTGTATATGGAAAAAAACACAATATTTGGTTTAACAAAAGCTCACTTTTATTTTATAAGAAAAAAATTAAATTAAATAAATAAATAAATATTGACTGTTACCCCCCTAAAAAAATAAAATAAATAAATATTGACTGTTGTTACCCAAAGTATATTAAGTGGGATTTTTCAGAAAAACAAATATATACAGTAACACAAAAACAACCTGTCTCTGTGATCACTATAGGTGAACAGCCATGCCTTGAGGCGTTTTTTTCCGGTCCATTATTTTTGCTGCTTGTGTGACATCACAGGAAATGACGTAGCTCAGTCATTAGACTGAGCTACGTCATTTCCTGTGATGTCCCACAGGGCATTTCTTGTGGGACGGGATTCGTTCCCAGGGATTCGAATAAAGAACCAACTCTTTTTCTTTACTATGATGGCCTCGATAATGGGAACCGGTTCTCAAAAAGGGATTCGAGTCCATGGAATCGGTTCTTTTCTTATCGAACAACCGGGAGAACCGGTTTCGAACATCATCCCTAGCACTGTGTTGGTTTTGTTCTCGGAACAAGGTGATTTTCATGCACGGTTAGTTTTGTGCTCCAGTTGTCTTGAATTAAAAAAATATATAATAATATTTTTCACTAAAGAAGGGTTCGGTGAATGCGCATTTGAAACTGGTGGGGTTCGGTACCTCCAACAAGGTTAAGAACCGCTGATGTAGACAGTAACAGCGCAAGGAAAATTCACATTGACGCAAATAACGGTAGCCTACATTTTTGTTTTCATCACCGTTGTTCAAACAGGAATACCAACTGGTAGTTTTTGATTGGAAAGCAGCTCATTTTGACAGAACATTTGGTTTGCTCTTCTTTCTCCGTTTTCCCACATGTTCTGACTCAGACTCCCCCCCCCCCCTTGATCACCTCAAGGAATTTTGATGACGAGAGGTTGGAGTGCGCACAAAACCGCAACATAAAAACTTGAAGTGCTCGGTAATGTGTAACAGAAAGCAGGGATTTTAACTCATTTTCGACCCATGACCGTAATATTGTTCAGTGTGCCGATTGAACATTCCAATATTAATTATCATGACTCAAAATGGGTTTAAAGTGGGAAAGTCCGTTTTTTGATGGTGTCAGGGTAGTTTGTGGGTAAGTGTAACTCAAAGGTACGTATTGACAGCCTATGTTTTCTGACTCTATGCTACATGGCTTCACAATTAGTAGGATTTAATCATCCATCCATCCATCTTCTTCCGCTAATCCGAGGTCGGGTCGCGGGAGCAGCAGCCACTTCGTCCAGCTCTTCCTGTGGGACCCCGAGGCGTTCCCAGGCCAGCCGGGAGACATAGTCTTCCCAACGTGTCCTGGGTCTTCCCCGTGGCCTCCTACCGGTTGGACGTGCCCTAAACGCCTCCCTAGGGAGGCGTTCGGGTGGCATCCTGACCAGATGCTTGAACCACCTCATCTGGCTCCTCTCGATGTGGAGGAGCAGCGGCTTTACTTTGAGCTCCCCCCGGATGGCAGAGCTTCTCACCCTATCTCTAAGGGAGAGCCCCGCCACCCGGCGGAGGAAACTCATTTCGGCCGCTTGTACCCGTGATCTTGTCTTTTCGTTCATAACCAAAAGCTCATGACCATAGGTGAGGATGGGAACGTAGATCGACCGGTAAATTGAGAGCTTTGCCTTCCGGCTCAGCTCCTTCTTCACCACAACGGATCGATACAGCGTCCGCATTACTGAAGACGCCGCACCGATCCGCCTGTCGATCTCACGATCCACTCTTCCCTCACTCGTGAACAAGACTCCGAGGTACTTGAACTCCTCCACTTGGGGCAAGATCTCCTCCCCAACCCGGAGATGGCACTCCACCCTTTTCCGGGCGAGAACCATGGACTCGGACTTGGGGGTGCTGATTCTCATCCCAGTCGCTTCACACTCGGCTGCAAACCGATCCAGTGAGAGCTGAAGATCCTGGCCAGATGAAGCCATCAGGACCACATCATCTGCAAAAAGCAGAGACCTAATCCTGCAGCCACCAAACCAGATCCCCTCAACGCCTTGACTGCGCCTAGGAATTCTGTCCATAAAAGTTATGAACAGAATCTGTGACAAAGGGCAGCATTGGCGGAGTCCAACCCTCACTGGAAACATGTCCGACTTACTGCCGGCAATGCGGACCAAGCTCTGACACTGAGCATACAGGGAGCGGACTGCCACAATCAGACAGTCCGATACCCCATACTCTCTGTGAGCACTCCCCACAGGACTTCCCGAGGGACACGGTCGAATGCCTTCTCCAAGTCCACAAAACACATCTAGACTGGTTGGGCAAACTCCCATGCACCCTCAAGGACCCTGCCGAGAGTATAGAGCTGGTCCACAGTTCCACGACCAGGACGAAAACCACACTGTTCCTCCTGAATCCGAAGTTCGACTATCCGGCGTAGCCTCCTCTCCAGTACACCTGAATAGACCTTACCGGGAAGGCTGAGGAGTGTGATCCCACGATAGTTAGAACACGCCCTCCGGTTCCCCTTCTTAAAGAGAGGAACCACCACCCCGGTCTGCCAATCCAGAGGTACCGCCCCCGATGTCCACGCGATGCTGCAGAGTCTTGTCAACCAAGACAGCCCCACAGCATCCAGAGCCTTAAGGAACTCTGGGCGGATCTCATCTACCCCTGGGGCCTTGCCACCGAGGAGCTTTTTAACTACCTCAGCAACCTCAGCCCCAGAAATAGGAGAGCCCACCACAGACTCCCCATTCACTGCTTAATCAATCAAAGTTTATTTATTCAGTCCTTAATCACAAATGCCTCAAAGGGATTTGACAAACAACAACAACATTCTCGGCTGTGATCCCACATCAGGGCAAGAAAAACTCAACACCAATGGGAACAATGAGAAACCTTGGAAGGGACCGGTTCAATGCTGAGGGGAGAGTAGGGTCTTTCATGTGAGCGGGGTCTCGGTTGGTAAAAGTTGTGCCAGCAACTTGAGGGTTCCAGGTTTGATCCCAGCGTCTGCCATCCTCGTCACTGCCAGTGTGTCCTTGGGCTAGACCAGTGGTTCTTAAAGGGGAACATTATCACCAGACTTATGTAAGCGTCAATATATACCTTGATGTTGCAGAAAAAAGACCATATATTTTTTTAACCGATTTCCGAACTCTAAATGGGTGAATTTTGGCGAATTAAACGCCTTTCTATTATTCGCGTTGTACGTCACATCAGGAAGCAATCCGCCATTTTCTCACTTTCGTCTGTGTGTTGTCGGAGGGTGTAACACATACTTGCCAACCTTGAGACCTCCGATTTCGGGAGGTGGGGCATGGGGGCGTGGTCGGGGGTGGGGCGGGGCGTGGTTGGGGGCGTGGTTAAGAGGGGAGGAGTATATTGACAGCTAGTCACCAAGTCAAGTGTTTCATACATATATATATATATATATATATATATATATATATATATATATATATGTATATATATATATATATATATATATATATATATATATATATATATATAGATATCTACATCCTGAAAATATGCAAACAAAACTGTGTTTGCATAATTAGAATATGCAAACAAAACTGTGTTTAGATAATTGATACTTCAAACTTGCATAAATAAATATTAAGGAATATAACATAACTTGGCTTCTGAGAGTTTCAAAATGTAATGAATAAAATGCTAAAGTTGTTGATAAACCAGCAATTATTTTAATAATTAAATATGGTCATTTTAAATGAATTATTATGATAATTTAAAATTAATTATTTCCGATAAGTTTATTTTAATGTATAATTCTATGGCTGGATGTAATGAGGAGTCAGAAAAAATACAAATAAAAATACAATTCATTTTGATGTTTTTAGCAAAATATAATAAAAATGTATTTAGTTTTTTTTTTTTTAATTAATAAATGTATTTATTTTTAGGTAAGATAAACATAATAATACAATCTATCTCTAGTCTGGATGATTTAGTTCTTGTCACCCTGTTGTCCTCCCGTCATAAAAAAAAGGCTGTCCTCACTCAGGTCCGCACGGAGATTTTCGGGGGAATATTTGTCCCGGGAGGTTTTCGGGGGAGGCGCTGAATTTCGTGAGTCTCCCCGAAAATTCGGGAGGGTTGGTAAGTATGCTTACTACTAAAAGACAAGTTGTCTCGTATGTTCACTATTTTATTTAAGGACAAACTTGCAATAACAAACATATGTTTAATGTACACTAAGATTTGTTGTTAAAATAAAGCCAAAAATGCCATTTATTGTGGTCCCCTTTATTTAGAAAAGTATCCAAAAGTATAGAAAAGTACAAACCCTGTTTCCATATGAGTTGGGAAATTGTGTTAGATGTAAATATAAACGGAATACAATGATTTGCAAATCATTTTCAACCCATATTCAGTTGAATATGCTACAAAGACAACATATTTGATGTTCTAACTGATAAACTGTTTTTTTTTTTGCAAATAATCATTAACTTTAGAATTTGATGCCAGCAACGCGTGACAAAGAAGTTGGTAAAGGTGGCAAAAAAGACTGATAAAATTGAGGAATGCTCATCAAACACTTATTTGGAACATCCCACAGGTGAACGGGCAAATTGGGAACAGGTGGGTGCCATGATTGGGTATAAAAGTAGATTCCATGAAATGCTCAGTCATTCACAAACAAGGATGGGGCGAGGGCCACCACTTTGTCAACAAATGCGTGAGCAAATTGTTGAACAGTTTAAGAAAAACCTTTCTCAAGCAGCTATTGCAAGGAATTTAGGGATTTCACCATCTACGGTCCGTAATATCATCAAAGGGTTCAGAGAATCTGGAGAAATCACTGCACGTAAGCAGCCAAGCCCGTGACCTTCGATCCCTCAGGCTGTACTGCATCAACAAGCGACATCAGTGTGTAAACGATATCACCACATGGGCTCAGGAACACTTCAGAAACCCACTGTCAGTAACTACAGTTGGTCGCTACATCTGTAAGTGCAAGTTAAAACTCTCCTATGCAAGGCGAAAACCGTTTATCAACAACACCCAGAAACACCGTCGGCTTCGCTGGGCCTGAGCTCATCTAAGATGCACTGATACAAAGTGGAAAAGTGTTCTGTGGTTTGACGAGTCCACATTTCAAATTGTTTTTGGAAACTGTGGACGTCGTGTCCTCCGGACCAAAGAGGAAAAGAACCATCCGGATTGTTATAGGCGCAAAGTGTAAAAGGCAGCATGTGTGATGGTATGGGGGTGTATTAGTGCCCAAGGCATGGGTAACTTACACATCTGTGAAGGCGCCATTAATGCTGAAAGGTACATACAGGTTTTGGAGCAACATCTGTTGCCATCCAAGCAACGTTACCATGGACGCCCCTGCTTATTTCAGCAAGACAATGCCAAGCCACGTGTTACATCAACGTGGCTTCATAGTAAAAGAGTGCGGGTACTAGACTGGCCTGCCTGTAGTCCAGACTTGTCTCCCATTGAAAATGTGTGGTGCATTACGAAGCCTAAAATACCACAACGGAGACCCCCGGACTGTTGAACAACTTAAGCTGTACATCAAGCAAGAATGGGAAAGAATTCCACTTCAAAAATGTGTCTCCTCAGTTCCCAGACCTTTACTGAGTGTTGTTAAAAGGAAAGGCCATGTAACACAGTGGTGAACATGCCCTTTCCCAACTACTTTGGCACGTGTTGCAGCCATGAAATTCTAAGTTAATGATTACTTGCAAAAAAAAATAAAGTTTATGAGTTTGAACATCAAATATGTTGTCTTTGTAGTGCATTCAACTGAATATGGGTTGAAAAGGATTTGCAAATCATTGTATTCCGTTTACATTTACATCTAACACAATTTCCCAACTTATATGGAAACGGGGTTTGTATATAAACACATTTTGGTACTGGTACCGGTACCAAAATATTGGTATGGAGACAACACTAGTGTGTATATAACACAGGCACCTTCTGTATATGAAATAATTCACATAGATTATTAGTACACAAGTGTGTAAATATCCCAGTGAGCAAACTGCAACGTAAGATGAGGGTTGTACATTTAGAGGGCAATGGCTCTAGCAAGGCTATGTAAAGCTCACTAATTGAATATTTACACAACGGGGGGCGAAGTAGACTCTGGCCTTTGTCAGCTAGAAGGCAACTTTCAGGAAATATGATGAAATGGGAAGTGTTTCGTATTTACTTAAATGATAAGAAATGCTCTGTGCCTTTTCTCTTTCTTTTGTTTTGACACATCAAAACCTCGCTGTGCTGCGGACTTTAGCCTACGTGGTCCAAGTAGGAGTGCACCTTCCAGCCAGTAAACACAGGGGAGGGGTCCGGTACGGATGGAGACCCGACATCACAGACGTTGCCGACGTGCATACGGCTGCGAATGTGCACGCACGTGGTCTTCAGCTCCAGTACACGACTCGCCCTGACTCTGACGTCGGGCCTGTAATGACCCTTTTCCGTTTTGGGTCACGTTTTTATCATCCCATCTTTTTTGCAACACCCACCACCCACCGCTCCTCTCCTTGCTTTCCCAGAGAAAAGACTGCATGTCAAATGTAGGCTCCTGCCACCAGCTCATCTTGAAACACTTTCTAATGACTCAAGCGTGGTGAAATATTGAAGAGTTGTTCCAAGAGTCACAAATGAGAAGCAGATGATGATTTTTTCCTATGCATGTTGTGAAATATAACCTGCAGACCGACTTTTTGCATATGCTGGATTATTGATTATAGGGCAGGGCCGACATCCGGGCAACTGAGCTACATACGGGTTCTTCGAGCCATAGCAACCTGACTGGCGTTGAAAACAAACCGTCGCCATTACTCTTTAACCTGTCGACCTGCGCTGATTAAACCCGTCATTCTGCCTCCAAAATGCCAAAAAACGGTGTTGTTTTTGGTTGTGCAAACCACAACTGGAAACAGGGAAAACATCCATCCATCCATCCATCTTCTTCCGCTTATCCGAGGTCGGGTCGCGGGGGCAGCAGCCTAAGCAGGGAAGCCCAGACTTCCCTCTCCCCAGCCACTTCGTCCAGCTCTTCCTGTGGGACCCCGAGGCGTTCCCAGGCCAGCCGGGAGACATAGTCTTCCCAACGTGTCCTGGGTCTTCCTCGCGGCCTCCTACCGGTCGGACGTGCCCTAAACACCTCCCTAGGGAGGCGTTCGGGTGGCATCCTGACCAGATGCCCGAACCACCTCATCTGGCTCCTCTCGATGTGGAGGAGCAGCGGCTTTACTTTGAGCTCCTCCCGGATGGCAGAGCTTCTCACCCTATCTCTAAGGGAGAGCCCCGCCACCCGGCGGAGGAAACCCATTTCGGCCGCTTGTACCCGTGATCTTGTCCTTTCGGTCATAACCCAAAGCTCATGACCATAGGTGAGGATGGGAACGTAGATCGACCGGTAAATTGAGAGCTTTGCCTTCCGGCTGAGCTCCTTCTTCACCACAACGGACCGATACAGCGTCCGCATTACTGAAGACGCCGCACCGATCCGCCTGTCGATCTCACGATTCACTCTTCCCTCACTCGTGAACAAGACTCCGGGGTACTTGAACTCCTCCACTTGGGGCAAGATCTCCTCCCCAACCCGGAGATGGCACTCCACCCTTTTCCGGGCGAGAACCATGGACTCGGACTTGGAGGTGCTGATTCTCATCCCAGTCGCTTCACACTCAGCTGCGAACCGATCCAGTGAGAGCTGAAGATCCTGGCCAGATGAAGCCATCAGGACCACATCATCTGCAAAAAGCAGAGACCTAATCCTGCAGCCACCAAACCAGATCCCCTCAACGCCTTGACTGCGCCTAGAAATTCTGTCCATAAAAGTTATGAACAGAATCGGTGACAAAGGGCAGCCTTGGCGGAGTCCAACCCTCACTGGAAACGTGTCCGACTTACTACCGGCCATGCGGACCAAGCTCTGGCACTGATCATACAGGGAGCGGACTGCCACAATCAGACAGTCCGATACCCCATACTCTCTGAGCACTCCCCACAGGACTTCCCGAGGGACACGGTCGAATGCTTTCTCCAAGTCCACAAAACACATGTAGACTGGTTGGGCAAACTCCCATGCACCCTCAAGGACCCTGCCGAGAGTATAGAGCTGGTCCACAGTTCCACGACCAGGACGAAAACCACACTGTTCCTCCTGAATCCGAGGTTCGACTATCCGGCGTAGCCTCCTCTCCAGTACACCTGAATAGACCTTACCGGGAAGGCTGAGGAGTGTGATCCCACGATAGTTAGAACACACCCTCCGGTTCCCCTTCTTAAAGAGAGGAACCACCACCCCGGTCTGCCAATCCAGTGGTACAGGGAAAACAAAGGTCGTATTTTGTTCTGCCAAAGCGTGCTAAAAGCCCACAGAGACGAGACAAATGGCTCGCAGCTTTACACCGGGAAAACGAGGACGGTTCTCACTGGAGTCCCCCAAAATCCCGGGTCGTGTGTTCGGATCACTTCGTTTCTGGTAAATATAAGGAACAAAAATCCACCTTCTTAACCACAACTTGGCTATACCGTCCATGCTAATGTTGAACCCGTTGAATTTTTACTGAATAACGTTCGACAGCTGAAGTTGTTGTTGTTGCACAACAATAACATACGGTATAAAGGCTATTTTCGAAAACCGGTTTCATTTAAATTTGCACTTAACGGTTGGGTTTTTAAAAACCAATAAACCCTATAATTTTCATGTTGCCATTTAATCAACTTTTCAAGACAGTCGTAAGTAAAATGCTGTCTGCAAGTCTCCTTTGTTGTAAGCAAACATTACTTGTAGTTGTAGCCCTCAAATCTCTCAATATTTTTTCTGCCAAAGCGTGCTAAAAGCCCCACAGAGACGAGACAAATGGCTCGCAGCTTTACACCGGGAAAACGAGGACGGTTCTCACTGGAGTCCCCCAAAATCCCGGGTCGTGTGTTCGGATCACTTCGTTTCTGGTAAATATAAGGAACAAAAATCCACCTTCTTAACCACAACTTGGCTATACCGTCCATGCTAATGTTGAGCCCGTTGAATTTTTACTGAATAACGTTCGACAGCTGAAGTTGCACAACAACAACATACGGTATAAAGGCTATTTTCGAAAACCGGTTTCATTTAAATTTGCACTTAACGGTTGGGTTTTTAAAAACCAATAAACCCTATAATTTTCATGTTGCCATTTAATCAACTTTTCAAGACAGTCGTAAAAAATGCTGTCTGCAAGTCTCCTTTGTTGTAAGCAAACATTACTTGTAGTTGTAGCCCTCAAATCTCTCAATATTTTTTCTGCCAAAGTGTGCTAAAAGCCCCACAGAGACGAGACAAATGGCTCGCAGCTTTACACCGGGAAAACGAGGACGGTTCTCACTGGAGCCCCCCAAAATCCCGGGTCGTGTGTTCGGATCACTTCGTTTCTGGTAAATATAAGGAACAAAAATCCACCTTCTTAACCACAACTTGGCTATACCATCTGCTGGAAGGCGGTAAGGGCAGTCGTTTAATCCAACTACAGAACATTTGAACTCGTATCTTAACCTAGCCTCACTGGAAAGACTATTTACATAATAATACGCCATTTAGAACAGTTTAAAATGCCGTGAAACCTCGTTAAATGCCTTTTCTGTCAATGCTGTGTTCGCTGTGAGCTGGTTTGTTTTCAACGAATTCAATATGGCGACCGATTGCTAGGGGATTGGCAGGCGGAAGTGACGTAGGTCCGCCCTCGCCTATTGATTTTTAGAGTGCTGTCTAAAACTGTTGGCATGTATGTAACTAAAACAAAAAATCAGCCAATATAAATATATTGGGTTAATACAGGGGTCGGCAACCCAAAATGTTGAAAGAGCCATATTGGACCAAAAATACAAAAACAAATCTGTCTGGAGCCGCCAAAAAATTAAAAGCCATATTACATACAGATAGTGTGTCATGAAATATAAATTGAATTAATATGACTTAAAGGAAACTAAATGAGCTCAAATATAGCTACAAATGAGGCATAATGATGCAATATGTACATATAGCTAGCCTAAATAGCATGTTAGCATCGATTAGCTCGCAGTCACGCAGTGAGCAAATATGTCTGATTAGCACTCCACACAAGTCAATAACATCAACAAAACTCACCTTTGTGGATTCACGCACAACGTTAAAAGTTTGGTGGACAACATGAGACAGAAAAAGAAGTGGCATAAAACACGTCCTAGAAAGTCGGAGAAAGTTATACATGTAAACAAACTGCGGTGAGTTCAAGGACTGCAAAAATGAGTAGGACAAAAGGCCGCTCGCCAAATACTCGAATCAGTGAAGCATGTTTAATATAAACAGTGTGCTTTATAACAATGAGGGAGGTTTGTGTCATGTTTGTCCTCCTACAGAAACCATATTAAAACAAAACTTTTTTTTTTTCCCCCTCAACTTTTTCCATTTTTCATACATTTTTGAAAAAGCTCCAGAGAGCCACTAGGGCGGCGCTAAAGAGCCGCATGCGGCTCTAGAGCCGCGGGTTGCCGACCCCTGGGTTAATATTACAAACCCCGTTTCCATATGAGTTGGGAAATTGTGTTAGATGTAAATATAAACGGAATACAATGATTTGCAAATCATTTTCAACCCATATTCAGTTGAATATGCTACAAAGACAACATATTTGATGTTCAAACTGATCAACTTTTTTTTTTTTTTGCAAATAATCATTAACTTTAGAATTTGATGCAGTTGGGAAAGGTGGCAATAAATACTGATAAAGTTGAGGAATGCTCATCAAACACTTATTTGGTGAACGGGCAAATTGGGAACAGGTGGGTGCCATGATTGGGTATAAAAGTAGATTCCATGAAATGCTCAGTCATTCACAAACAAGGATGGGGCGAGGGTCACCACTTTGTCAACAAATGCGTGAGCAAATTGTTGAACGGTTTAAGAAAAACCTTTCTCAACCAGCTATTGCAAGGAATTTTGCCATCTACGGTCCGTAATATCATCAAAGGGTTCAGAGAATCTGGAGAAATCACTGCACGTAAGCGGCTAAGCCTGTGACCTTCGATCCCTCAGGCTGTACTGCATCAACAAGCGACATCAGTGTGTAAAGGATATCACCACATGGGCTCAGGAATACTTCAGAAACACACTGTCAGTAACTACAGTTGGTCACTACATCTGTAAGTGCAAGTTAAAACTCTTCTATGCAAGGCGAAAACCGTTTATCAACAACACCCAGAAACGCCGTCGGCTTCGCTGGGCCTGAGCTCATCTAAGATGGACTGATACAAAGTGGAAAAGTGTTCTGTGGTCTGACGAGTCCACATTTCAAATTGTTTTTGGAAACTGTGGACGTCGTGTCCTCCGGACCAAAGAGGAAAAGAACCATCTGGATTGTTATAGGCGCAAAGTGTAAAAGCCAGCATGTGTGATGGTATGGGGGTGTATTAGTGCCCAAGACATGGGTAACTTACACATCTGTGAAGGCGCCATTAATGCTGAAAGGTACATACAGGTTTTGGAGCAACATATGTTGCCATCCAAGCAACGTTACCATGGACGCCCCTGCTTATTTCAGCAAGACAATGCCAAGCCACGTGTTACATCAACGTGGCTTCATTGTAAAAGAGTGCGGGTACTAGACTGGCCTGCCTGTAGTCCAGACCTGTCTCCCATTGAAAATGTGTGGCGCATTATGAAGCCTAAAATAGCACAACGGAGACCCCCGGACTGTTGAACAACTTAAGCTGTACATCAAGCAAGAATGGGAAAGAATTCCACCTGAGAAGCTTCAAAAATGTGTCTCCTCAGTTCCCAAACGTTTACTGAGTGTTGTTAAAATGAAAGGCCATGTAACACAGTGATGAACATGCCCTTTCCCAACTACTTTGGCACGTGTTGCAGCCATGAAATTCTAAGTTAATGATTATTTGCCAAAAAAAAAAAAAAAAGTTTATGAGTTTGAACATCAAATATGTTGTCTTTGTAGTGCATTCAACTGAATTTGGGTTGAAAATGATTTGCAAATCATTGTATTCCGTTTATATTTACATCTAACACAATTTCCCAACTCATGTGGAAACGGGGTTTGTAATTGAAGTGTCAGGACTGAGTAGGACAGGCCTTCTCAGAGCCATGGCAAGTGTCTTTGCATAAGTTGGCCACTTGATGACAGTCTTAGCTTACCCTTCCCGTTCTTCCTCTGCACCCAAACTGCCTGTAATTTAGACATGTGTACCTTTCACATGGGCAGCACGGTGGAACAGGGGTTGGTGCTGGTACCTCACAGTAAGAAGATCCTGGGTCCTCAGAAAGTGTGGAGTTTGCATGGTCTCTCCACGTGGGTTTGGGTTAGGGTTAGGGATAAGGTACTCCGGCTTCCTCCCACCTCCAAAGACATGCACCTGGGCATAGGTTTGATTGGTAACACTAAATTGGCCCGAGAGTTTGAATGTGAACGTTGTCTGTCTGTGTTGGCCCTGCGATGAGGTAGCGACTTGTCCAGGGTGTACTCCGCCTTCCACCTGAATGCAGCTGGGATAGGCTACAGCCACCCCAGCGACCCCAAGAGGGACAGAATGGATGGATGGAAACCTTTGACATCTGAATCGATGGGATACCAATTCCCACCCGGTACCTGGAAATCAATTACAGTACTCAACTGTATATATTTGTTATACATATATATATATATATATTGTTAAAAAATATAAACAATTATATTTAACATTTAATACTGAGATTAATATTAATACTGTCTTTTTTTCATATAGTCAATTTTGCATCTGGCTGCAATTCCAAGACATTAGAGCCAGGAAGTGAAAAAAATAAATAAAAATATATATATATATATATATATATATTTTATATAGCGCTTTACATAGTGAAACCCAATATCTCAGTTACATTTAAACCAGTGTGGGTGGCACTGGGAGCAGGTAGGTAAAGTGTCTTGCCCAAGGACACAATGGCAGGGACTAGGATGGCGGAAGAGGGAATTGAACCCGGAACCCTCCAGTTGCTGGCACGGCCGCTCTACCAGCCCCAAGTAGTGTTTGCTATTACGTTGAATGGGATCTGTCTTTTTCTTTTGTGGAGACCTACAAAGTGTTTATACTGTAAGTGTTGTACTTACCACATCGCTATTTGATTGGAACACGCAACTTCGTTTTGATGACCAAATTTGGAGGTGTTGGAACTGGCCATGTAAAATCGCTAATATATATATATATATATATATATATATATATATATATATATATATATATATATATATATATATATATATATATATATATATATATATATATATGTCTTAATAAGGTTATCCAAAAAATAGTGCTCGATACCGTAGTAGAGCGCAATATATGTATGTGTGGGGAAAAAAATCACAAGACTACTTCATCTCTACAGGCCTGTTTCATGAGGGGGGTTCCCTCAATCATCAGGAGATTTTTTTTCCCCACACATACATATATATATATATATATATATATATATATATATATATATATATATATATATATATATATATATATATATATATATATATGTAAGCCTATACATGTATATGTGTACATATCATATTAATATAATGGATATATCATTAATAGTTAAAATACTTGTATATTAAGAGTATGTGAAAGTTCTACTTCTGCCTTGTTTACGTCCATGACAACCTCCTTAAAGTTGTGTCATCAATCAGAAGCAGCTAAAACACAGCAAACATAAGTAATAACACACAAATAATTGTGGAGAGTGTTTGTAATGGATATAGGTGCAATTGTGTTTTGTTTTTTATAGTGCATGGACGTTTTTTTTAACAATGTCCACAAAGTTCAGTGAGCAGGTTGTTATGTGTGACCATGTCTGTTGGCATTTTTTATTTGCACCATGACTAGGGAAGGTTATTTGCATTTGGTTATATACAAAGGTGGGCAGTAACATGCTACAATTACTCCGTTACATTGCCAACATCAAAAAGCAGTGGAAAGTTGAACTTATCTGTTTGATACGTATCTTTAAAATGACTAGCGCTAGATTATTATCTTGCAGCATTCTCTTCTTCTACTGTATTTACATTTAACATAGCTAAACTAGCTGAAACGACCACAATCGCCCCCTAGTGTACGAGAGGCACACTGCGTATGGCCACCAGTCACATTAGAGATAAGAGCACGGAAACTAAAACTTCCCATGTTGCTGTGAAAAAAGAAGAAATTGAATTATTTGACAAATCAGACAAATTTAGTACATACAAACGCACTGACTGTAAAAAGTGACATGACGTCAGACAAGGAAGCAAAAAAAAAATCTTCAATGATTACTTTCAAAGTAGCAAAAAGAACATTTATATCATGTGCTGTCATCTGTGTCAGTGGAAATGTTCACATTTCAGCTTACAGGAATTCTACTTCCAACTAGAGAAGACATGTTGAAGTAAATTGTAAATTAATGTTATATTTCACACACACACACACACACACACACACACACACACACACACACACACACACACACACACACACACACTTAAAAAATAACTTCTAATTAAAGCTGCAAGCAGCGTTGGTCGGGCCCGCATATTTGGCAGGTGCTAGTCCTAAGTGTCCCAATACTTTTGTCCAGTTTTAGTCCTAAGTGTCCCAATACTTTTGTCTACTTTTAGTCCGAAGTGTCCCAATACTTTTGTCCAGTGTAAGTGTCCAAATACTTTTGTCCAATGGTAGTCCTAAGTGTCCCAATACTTTTGTCTACTTTAAGTCCCAAGTGTCCCAATACTTTTGTCCAGTGTAAGTGTCCCAATACTTTTGTCCAGTTTTAGTCCTAAGTGTCCCAATACTTTTGTCTACTTTTAGTCCGAAGTGTCCCAATACTTTTGTCCAGTGTAAGTGTCCCAATACTTTTGTCCAATGGTAGTCCTAAGTGTCCCAATACTTTTGTCTACTTTAAGTCCCAAGTGTCCCAATACTTTTGTCCAGTGTAAGTGTCCCAATACTTTTGTCCAGTTTTAGTCCTAAGTGTCCCAATACTTTTGTCTACTTTTAGTCCGAAGTGTCCCAATACTTTTGTCCAGTGTAAGTGTCCAAATACTTTTGTCCAATGGTAGTCCTAAGTGTCCCAATACTTTTGTCTACTTTAAGTCCCAAGTGTCCCAATACTTTTGTCCAGTGTAAGTGTCCCAATACTTTTGTCCAGTTTTAGTCCTAAGTGTCCCAATACTTTTGTCTACTTTTAGTCCGAAGTGTCCCAATACTTTTGTCCAGTGTAAGTGTCCAAATACTTTTGTCCAATGGTAGTCCTAAGTGTCCCAATACTTTTGTCTACTTTAAGTCCCAAGTGTCCCAATACTTTTGTCCAGTGTAAGTGTCCCAATACTTTTGTCCAGTTTTAGTCCTAAGTGTCCCAATACTTTTGTCTACTTTTAGTCCGAAGTGTCCCAATACTTTTGTCCAGTGTAGGTGTCCAAATACTTTTGTCCAATGGTAGTCTTAAGTGTCCCAATACTTTTGTCAAGTTTTCGTCCCAAGTGTCCCAATACTTTTGTCCAGTGTAAGTGTCCCAATACTTTTGTCCAGTGGTAGTCCTAAGTTTCCCAATACTTTTGTCTACTTTTAGTCCTAAGTGTCCCAATACTTTTGTCAGGTTTTAGCCACAAGTGTCCCAATACTTTTGTCCAGTGTAAGTGTCCCAATACTTTTGTCCAGTTGCCCAATACTTTTGTTCAGTGGTAGTCGTAAGTGTCCCAATACTTTTGTCAAGTTGTAGTCCCAAGTGTCCCAATACTTTTGTCCAGTTTTCGGCCTAAGTTTTTTTTTTAAAAGACAATTTTCGCAGGTCCTGATGTGTGGGTCAAATATGGTGAGTTTTGAAGCATGTTAAGTGGGTCAAATTGGTGCTCAAAGAGGCGGCGGAAGAATAATAATAATAAAACGTTAGAAAAACAATAGGGTCCTCTGTCCCATTGTAAAAGGACTCCCTTTGGGAGTCCTTTTACAATGGGCCATGTGGGCCCTAATAAATCAGATGTTATGTACAAGTTACTCAATACTTAGTTGTTTCACAGAATCCTTACTGACTCTTACTCAAGTAATTATTTTGATGTCTACCTTTCACTTTTACTCGAGTCATATTATTATTCTAAAGTAATGGTACTCTTACTTGAGTACAATTTTTGGGTACGCGACCCACCTCTGGTTATATAACTGTTACAATAATCATGTATATATATTATCACACAACTTTATGCTTAGGGGCCGTTGCTATAGTTATTATCTGTATTTTTGTATCCAAAAGATTGCCAGCCGTCTTTATCCGTTTTGTGTCCAGACTCGGCCTGCTGACTGCCAAGGCCGAACATCGGGTACCGGGACGCAGACAAAGCAGAGACGGGGCGATAGCACCAGCGTCAACACATTTGCATTTTTGTATAATCCTATATTGTGTCTAACTGGAGTTGTCGAGATTACCCCCCCCCCCCCCCCCCCCCTTCCCTCAGCGACAGCTTCAGTGATGTAACAGGGACCTTCCAAATAAATAGAGGAAGCACGCGGGCTGGACTTTTAGAACGTAGTTTGGATCTGTAACTAGAATACAGCCCGAAACACGCGTCTCCTCATTGAGCCAAATTGAACTCTGTCTCTGCATGATTCCTTGCTTCTCGTCTGTTTAAAGGGGAACATTATCACCAGACCTATGTAAGCGTCAATATATACCTTGATGTTGCAAAAAAAAGACCATATATTTTTTTAACCGATTTCCGAACTCTAAATGGGTGAATTTTGGCGAATGAAACGCCTTTCTAATATTCGCTCGTCACAACGTGACGTCACATCGGGAAGCAATCCGCCATTTTCTCAAACACCGAGTCAAATCAGCTCTGTTATTTTCCGTTATTTTGACTGTTTTCCGTACCTTGGAGACATCATGCCTCGTCGGTGTGTTGTCGGAGGGTGTAACAACACCAACAGGGACGGATTCAAGTTGCACCAGTGGCCCAAAGATGCGAAAGTGGCGAGAAATTGGACGTTTGTTCCGCACACTTTACCGACGAAAGCTATGCTACGACAGAGATGGCAAGAATGTGTGGATATCCTGCGACACTCAAAGCAGATGCATTTCCAACGATAAAGTCAAAGAAATCTGCCGCCAGACCCCCATTGAATCTGCCGGAGTGTGAGCAATTCAGGGACAAAGGACCTCGGTAGCACGGCAAGCAATGGCGGCAGTTTGTTCCCGCAGACGAGCGAGCTAAACCCCCTGGATTAGAGATGCGCGGTTTGCGGGCACAACCGCGGAGTCTGCGGATTATCCGCGGATCGGGCAGATGAAATTTAAAAAAATTTGATTTTATCCGCGGGTCGGGTCGGGTCGGGCGGTTGAAATAAAAAAAAATTAGATTTTAAATAGATTCAGGCGGGTGGCAGTTAAACCAAATCGGAAATATATATACATAGTTAAATGTTGTTACCCACATACGAAAAACGAGCAGGCACCTGCTGCATATGCCACAACAGAAGAAAAAAAAAAGAAGAGATGGACACTTTTACGGAGCGGAGAAGGGACGCCTCGCCGGGGTCCGGGACCGAGGTCCCTTCCCCCGAGAGGGCCCCACCGGGAGCCGTAGCTGAGGTGATCCGCGAGAAGGGCCCGACGCACGTCCAGGGTCACCACCGCGCCCACCGCACCGACACCCCGCCTCGTCTGCCTTCGCCGCGGCCGGCGTCACGCGCAGCAGGTAAGCAGCTTACCTGCCCGCCACCCCCGTGGCCGGGGGCTCGTAACAGGGGTCACTCCGCGCGCTCCGCCCGCGCAGCTTACCTGCCCGCCACCCCTGTTGCCGGGGGCGCGTAACAGTGGTCACTCCGCGCGCAGTGCGCTCACGAAAGGGGTGGGGCTCACCCTGGTTGATATAGACAGCAGCTAGGACGGTGGCCATGGAAGTTGGAACCCGCTAAGGAGTGTGTAACAACCCACCTGCCGAATCAACTAGCCCTGAAAATGGATGGCGCTGGAGCGTCGGGACCATACCCGGCCGTCGCCAGCAGCGAGACGCGCTTGGAGGTGCGCTCAGCGCGGCTCCCATATGATTGCGCACTGGTGTGCGTCTGGGTCGTGACAGCGTGGCACGCGAATGTCTGTGATGCATTGGATCAGTCTCCTTTCTTTAACAGGCAAAAGCTTTATAACCTCACTAATGCCTTGCATCGTCTATATTAGATATATAACAACGGGCGGGTGCGGGCGGGTGCGTTTCTGATCAAATGTTAAATCGGGTGGATGGCGGATGGTTGACGACTTTCTGATGCGGTTGCGGATGAAATAATTGCCTATCCGCGCATCTCTACCCTGGATGTCTTGGCTCACACCGTCCCTTATGCCACCGAAGATGACCAAGAGAAGAATATCGACCCTAGCTTCCCTGGCCTGCTGACATCAACTCCAAAACTGGACAGATCAGCTTTCAGGAAAAGATAGCGGATGAGGGTATGTCTACAGAATATATTAATTGATGAAAACTGGGCTGTCTGCACTCTCAAAGTGCATGTTGTTGCCAAATGTATTTCATATGCTGTAAACCTAGTTCATAGTTGTTAGTTTCCTTTAATGCCAAACAAACACATACCAATCGTTGGTTAGAAGGCGATCGCCAAATTCGTCCTCGCTTTCTCCCGTGTCGCTGGCTGTCGTGTCGTTTTCGTCGGTTTCGCTTGCATACGGTTCAAACCGATATGGCTCAATAGCTTCAGTTTCTTCTTCAATTTCGTTTTCGCTACCTGCCTCCACACTACAACCATCCGTTTCAATACATGCGTAATCTGTTGAATCGCTTAAGCCGCTGAAATCCGAGTCTGAATCCGAGCTAATGTCGCTATAGCTTGCTGTTCTATGCGCCATGTTTGTTTGTGTTGGCTTCACTATGTGACGTCACAGGAAAATGGACGGATGGTTAAAATCAGGCACTTTGAAGCTTTTTTTAGGGGTATTGCGTGATGGGTAAAATTTTGAAAAAAACTTCGAAAAATAAAATAAACCACTGGGAACTGATTTTTAATGGTTTTAACCCTTCTGAAATTGTGATAATGTTCCCCTTTAATAGATGTCATCAGTGTTTGAACCTGACAATAACTAAATACTGCGCTTACCCTCGTTCAGATGGTAATTAAAAGCCGTTGACCTGAATTACTCATGTCATAATAGGAGCATCGAAGTTGTCAGACTATTAAAATGAATGCTACTTTCTTTTGGGTAAGATTCCGTATTAAACTCATGTCAGGTTGGGGAGGAGATCTTGCCCCAAGTGGAGGAGTTCAAGTACCTCAGAGTCTTGTTCACGAGTGAGGGAAGAGTGGATCGTGAGATCGACAGGCGGATCGGTGCGGCGTCTTCAGTAATGCGGACGTTGTATCGATCCGTTGTGGTGAAGAAGGAGCTGAGCCGGAAGGCAAAGCTCTCAATTTACCGGTCGATCTACGTTCCCATCCTCACCTATGGTCATGAGCTTTGGGTTATGACTAAAAGGACAAGATCACGGGTACAAGCGGCCGAAATGAGTTTCTTCCGCCGGGTGGCGGGGCTCTCCCTTAGAGATAGGGTGAGGAGCTCTGTCTTCCGGGGCTCCTCCACATGGAGAGGAGCCAGATGAGGTGGTTCGGGCATCTGGTCAGGATGCCACCCGAACGCCTCCCTAGGGAGGTGTTTAGGGCACGTCCGACCGGTAGGAGGCCACGGGGAAGACCCAGGACACGTTGGGAAGACTATGTCTCCCGTCTGGCCTGGGAACGCCTCGGGATCCCCCGGGAGGAGCTGGACGAAGTGGCTGGGGAGAGGGAAGTCTGGGCTTCCCTGCTTAGGCTGCTGCCCCCGCGACCCGACCTCGGATAAGCGGAAGAAGATGGATGGATGGATAATAGGAGCATGGAAGTTGTCAGACTATTAAAATGAATGCTACTTTCTTTTGGGTAAGATTCCGTATTAAACTCATGTCTCACGAGCCAAATTGAAGACGTCGGCGAGCCGCATTTGGCCTGCGGGCCGTAGTTGGGACACCAATAATCTAGAGCCATGTTTTGTTATTGCCAATAGTGCATTGTGTGCGTGTGTGTGCATGCATATGTGTGTTGTTTTACTAGTGTGAAGCACCTTGTGTTGCAACTTGCCCGTGCATAGCAGGTGTCATATAAATGAAGTTTGATTGACTGACTAATAGAGCCAAGAGTGATTAAATGCTTCTTAACTCCACCCAATGCAACAAAAACATCGAAAATGATGACACAGGTTGATTTGACGTCAATCGACACCCGGACTTCGTTTGGCACCTATACAAGTACAGAGTGCGGTACTACCTCCAATGCTTGGACTGATTCATGACTTCACCAATACGGAGACATTGTATAATTCATTTCGTTTTCAGAGAGGTTGCTTTTTTGCACGGAAAGCACATAAAAATGTGCGATTGTGGCAAATACAAACCCCGTTTCCATATGAGTTGGGAAATTGTGTTAGATGTAAATATAAACGGAATACAATGATTTGAAAATCCTTTTCAACCCATATTCAGTTGAATTCACTACAAAGACAACATATTTGATGTTCAAACTCATAAACTTTATTTATTTTTTTGCAAATAATAATTAACTTAGAATTTCATGGCTGCAACACGTGCCAAAGTAGTTGGGAAAGGGCATGTTCACCACTGTGTTACAATGTTTAACAACACTCAGTAAACATTTGGGAACTGAGGAGACACATTTTTGAAGCTTCTCAGGTGGAATTCTTTCCCATTCTTGCTTGATGTACAGCTTAAGTTGTTCAACAGTCTGGGGGTCTCCGTTGTGCTATTTTAGGCTTCATAATGCACCACACATTTTCAATGGGAGACAGGTCTGGACTACAGGCAGGCCAGTCTAGTACCCGCACTCTTTTACTATGAAGACACGTTGATGTAACACGTGGCTTGGCATTGTCTTGCTGAAATAAGCAGGGGCGTCCATGGTAACGTTGCTTGGATGGCAACAGATGTTGCTCCAAAACCTGTATGTACCTTTCAGCATTAATGGCACCTTCACAGATGTGTAAGTTACCCATGTCTTGGGCACTAATACACCCCCATACCATCACAGATGCTGGCTTTTCAACTTTGCGCCTATAACAATCCGGATGGTTCTTTTCCTCTTTGGTCCGGAGGTCACCACGTCCACAGTTTCCAAAAACAATTTGAAATGTGGACTCGTCAGACCACAGAACACTTTTCCACTTTGTATCAGTCCATCTTAGATGAGCTCAGGCCCAGCGAAGCCGACGGCGTTTCTGGGTGTTGTTGATAAACGGTTTTCGCCTTGCATAGGAGAGTTTGAACTTGCACTTACAGATGTAGCGACCAACTGTAGTTACTGACAGTGGGTTTCTGAAGTGTTCTTCAGCCCATGTGGTGATATCCTTTACACACTGATGTCGCTTGTTGATGCAGTACAGCCTGAGGGATCGAAGGTCACGGGCTTAGCCGCTTACGTGCAGTGATTTCTCCAGATTCTCTGAACCCTTTGATGATATTACGGACCGTAGATGGTGAAATCCCTAAATTCCTTGCAATAGCTGGTTGAGAAAGGTTTTTCTTAAACTGTTCAACAATTTGCTCAGGCATTTGTTGACAAAGTGGTGACCCTCGCCCCATCCTTGTTTGTGAATGACTGAGCATTTCATGAAATCTACTTTTATACCCAATCATGGCACCCACCTGTTCCCAATTTGCCTGCACACCTGTGAGATGTTCCAAATAAGTGTTTGATGAGCATTCCTCAACTTTATCAGTATTTATTGCCACCTTTCCCAACTTCTTTATCACGTGTTGCTGGCATCAAATTCTAAAGTTAATTATTATTTGCAAAAAAAAAAAAAATGTTTATCAGTTTGAACATCAAATATGTTGTCTTTGTAGCATTTTCAACTGAATATGGGTTGAAAATGATTTGCAAATCATTGTATTCCGTTTATATTTACATCTAACACAATTTCCCAACTCATATGGAAACGGGGTTTGTATATACATTTACATTTGATTATTTACAATCCCGGGAGGAGCAGTGGTTCTCAACCTTTTTTCAGTGATGTACCCCCTGTGAACATTTTTTTAATTCAAATACCGCCTAATCAGAGCAAAGCATTTTTGGTTGAAAAAAAGAGATAAAGAAGTAAAATACAGCACTATGTCATCAGTTTCTGATTTATTAAATTGTATAACAGTGCAAAATATTGTTCATTTGTAGTGGTCTTTCTTGAACTATTTGGAAAAAAATATATAAAAATAACTAAAAACTTGTTGAAAAATAAACAAGTGATTCAATTATAAATAAAGATTTCTACACATAGAAGTAATAATCAACTTAAAGTGCCCTCTTTGGGGATTGTAATAGAGATCCATCTGGATTCTAAACATTTCTTCACAAAAAAAGAAATCTTTAACATCAATATTTATGGAACATGTCCACAAAAACTCGAGCTGTCAACACTGAATATTGCATTGTTGCATTTCTTTTCACAGTTCTTTTTGACAGACATTTTAGTGAGAAACCTGAGCTTGTGCTTCACTGAGTTTATGAACTACTTCTCCATAAAAAAAGCTACCTCAAACAAACCTGAATATAAAAATTAATGAGGAGCTCATTGAACAAGTACCTGAAGACAAATATTTGGGCATAATCATAGACTATCAGCTGAATTTTAAAAGTCACATTAAGAAAATGTGTAAAACCCTGAAGGCAAACCTAGGCTGTTTTAAGATTATAAGACACTGCTTAACTCTCAGCTGTGCTTTTACTTTTATGAATGCAATGATTCTTTCACACATATCTTATGGCTTAACTACATGGTCCCAGGCACACCAGTCATCAATCAAGACCATTGAGTGTCTTTATAACCGCACCTTGAAAGTTCTAGACAAGAAGAGTATACGATATCATCATTGCCAAATTTCAAACAAATACAATATTTTAAGTTTTGCCAATTTTATTTTGTTACACACAGTCAAACTGGTTTTTAAATGCTTGGATAACTCTGCTCCCCAATTGCTCTGCAAGGCAATTACAAGACTGCAAAGTGGTACCAGATCTACCACCCGAGCAACGTCAAAAGGCAACTGTTGCGTTCCATTCCGGAGAACATCTTTTGCCCAGACTGCCTTTTCAATAAAAGGACCACAACTATGGAACTCTTTACCGGACACTTTGAAAAGTATACCTGCACTTGTCACTTTCAAAAAACAAACAAAATTATGGCTAGTTAAGCAACAATCGTGTTCCCATGTTTAGTTTTTACTCATTTTTACTAATTGTTTTTTTTATCTAGTCTGCACTTTGTCTGTGTTATTATTATTATTATTGGCTTTTAACTCTAGTTTGCACTTTGTCTATATTATTACTATTATCATTATTATCGACTCATTCTATTTTTTATTTTCCTATTTTAATGATGTTGGATCTGTGTTGTTGTTGTTGTCGTTGGGGACAAGTGTTGTAAATTAGCTTAGGCTACAAACACTATGATGCATACATTGGATAACTGTTTCAGATGTCTATGTTTTTGTATCTGTCCCTATTTCAAATAAACTTCTATAATAATAATAATAAATTACATTCATATTTTGTTGAAGTATTATTCAATAAATATATTTATAAAGGATTTTTGAATTGTTGCTATTTTTAGAATATTTAAAAAAAAATCTCACGTACCCCTTGGCATACCTTACGCGTACCCCCATTTGAGAACCACTGATCTAGAGAGTTGAAGGGGAACATTATCACAATTTCAGAAGGGTTAAAACCATTAAAAATCAGTTCCCAGTGGCTTATTATATTTTTCAAAGTTTTTGTCAAAATTTTACCCATCACGCAATATCCCTAAAAAAAGCTTCAAAGTGCCTGATTTTAACCATCGTTATATACACCCGTCCATTTTCCTGTGACGTCACATAGTGATGCCAATACAAACAAACATGGCGGAAAGAACAGCAAGCTATAGCGACATTAGCTCGGATTCAGACTCGGATTTCAGCGGCTTAAGCGATTCAACAGATTACGCATGTATTGAAACGGATGGTTGTAGTGTGGAGGCAGGTAGCGAAAACGAAATTGAAGAAGAAACTGAAGCTATTGAGCCATATCGGTTTGAACCGTATGCAAGCGAAACCGACGAAAACGACACGACAGCCAGCGACACGGGAGAAAGCGAGGACGAATTCGGCGATCGCCTTCTAACCAACGATTGGTATGTGTTTGTTTGGCATTAAAGGAAACTAACAACTATGAACTAGGTTTACAGCATATGAAATACATTTGGCAACAACATGCACTTTGAGAGTGCAGACAGCCCAATTTTCATCAATTAATATATTCTGTAGACATACCCTCATGTCAGCAGGCCAGGGAAGCTAGGGTCGATATTCTTCTCTCGATCATCTTCGGGACGGTGTGAGCCAAGATATCTAGGGGGTTTAGCTCGCTCGTCTGCGGGAACAAACTGCCGCCATTGCTTGCCGTGCTACCGAGGTCCTTGGTCCCTGAATTGCTCACACTAGAGATGCGTGGTTTGCGGGCACAACCGCGGAGTCCGCGGATTATCCGCGGATCGGGCGGATGAAATTTTAAAAAATTTGATTTTATCCGCGGGTCGGGTCGGGCGGTTGAAATAAAAAAAAAAAAGATTTTAAATAGATTCAGGCGGGTGGCAGTTAAACCAATTCGGAAATATACATACATAGTTAAATGTTGTTACCCACATACGAAAAACGAGCAGGCACCTGCTGCATATGCCACAACAGAAGAAAAAAAAAGAAAAGAGATGGACACTTTTACGGAGCGGAGAAGGGACGCCTCGCCAGGGTCCGGGACCGAGGCCCCTTCCCCCGAGAGGGCCCCACCGGGAGCCGTAGCTGAGGCGATCCGCGAGAAGGGCCCGACGCACGTCCAGGGTCACCACCGCGCCCACCGCACCGACACCCCGCCTCGTCCGCCTTCGCCGCGGCCGGCGTCACGCGCAGCAGGTAAGCAGCTTACCTGCCCGCCACCCCCGGGGCCGGGGGCTCGTAACAGGGGTCACTCCGCGCGCTCCGCCCGCGCAGCTTACCTGCCCGCCACCCCTGTTGCCGGGGGCGCGTAACAGGGGTCACTCCGCGCGCAGTGCGCTCACGAAAGGGGTGGGGCTCACCCTGGTTGATATAGACAGCAGGACGGTGGACATGGAAGTCGGAACCCGCTAAGGAGTGTGTAACAACCCACCTGCCGAATCAACTAGCCCTGAAAATGGATGGCGCTGGAGCGTCGGGCCCATACCCGGCCGTCGCCGGCAGCGAGACGCGCTTGGAGGTGCGCTCAGCGCGGCTCCCATATGATTGCGCACTGGTGTGCGTCTGGGTCGTGACAGCGTGGCACGCGAATGTCTGTACTGCATTGGATCAGTCTCCTTTCTTTAACAGGCAAAAGCTTTATAACCTCACTAATGCCTTGCATCGTCTATATTAGATATATAACAACGGGCGGGTGCGGTTCTGATCAAATGTTACATCGGGTGGATGGCGGATGGTTGACGACTTTCTGATGCGGTTGCGGATGAAATAATTGCCTATCCGCGCATCTCTAGCTCACACACTCCGGCAGATTCAATGGGGGTCTGGCGGCAGATTTCTTGGACTTTATCGTTGGAAACGCATCTGCTTTGAGTGTCGCAGGATATCCACACATTCTTGCCATCTCTGTCGTAGCATAGCTTTCGTCGGTAAAGTGTGCGGAACAAACGTCCAATTTCTTGCCACTTTCGCATCTTTGGGCCACTGGTGCAACTTGAATCCGTCCCTGTTCGTGTTGTTACACCCTCCGACAACACACCGACGAGGCATGATGTCTCCAAGGTACGGAAAACAGTCGAAAAAACGGAAAATAACAGAGCTGATTTGACTCAGTGTTTGAGAAAATGGCGGATTGCTTCCCGATGTGACGTCATGTCGCGTTTAATTCGCCAAAATTCACCCATTTAGAGTTCGGAAATCGGTTAAAAAAATATATGGTCTTTTTTCTGCAACATCAAGGTATATATTGACGCTTACATAGGTCTGGTGATAATGTTCCCCTTTAAATTGCACTTTGTTTACACCAACTCCAAAGCAGACCTATAAAAATGTAGTTCCACAAATCACTTGGCGCGACCCCAGCAGAGGCCTTTTAAAAAAACTGGCGGTTTCGTTTTTTTAAAAGGTTGTGTAAGACAGCACGAGTCTGCTGCGAAAACATTGTCAGCGTGTACAACCGACTTGAGAGCTTTCTCATCTCGAGACCATGTGGTTTTTGGTTCCTTCATCTGGTCCCTGCGGGTGCATCTCTTGAGGACCGTGGAGGCACAGAGGTCTTTAACCGGGACAGAAAACATAGAAACTTGAGCTCCATCCAGACACGTCTGTGTTCTACTGGCAGGCTTTAACAAGGAGGGGGTTTATGAAGTGACAGCAGAAAGTGAAAGCAGCTGTGGCAAAGACAAAAGTGAACAGACTTCAAATAAATCGTATACTTTATTTTAACCAAGACATACAAAACTTTCCGGTCCACAGAAAATGTATCTGATCAGTCCTTGCTGACCTTCTTTCCTGCCTCGGTCTCTGCGGTACTTTCCTGTGTTTAACTTTCACTCTCGGAAACAAAACTGCATGTGACACTGGGGACCTTCCGAAGTTCATTTTTTAGAAACAGAACTGTGGTTAAGTATGGAAAATAAGCAGAATAACCAGCATCCACCATGTAGTTCTTACATACCGAAGATTAAATAATCACATATCTCTAGAATGCCCTATGTTGCGCAAGGGGAAAAACAAACGAAGCGTCAATCAATCGCCAGAGTATGTGCCGAAGAGGCGGTCCCAGTGCGTGAAATAGGGGGCGTAGTTGCCATTGTTCCGGGCGTGGTGCGCGTGGTGGTGGGGGGCTCCCCCCAGGAGAGGAAGCAGCTTGTGCAGACCCCAAGGCAGACTGTAGCCGCTGTGGTCCTCCACCGCCAGCCAAGTGTTAAGAAGGTGGAAGAGGGTTTGGCTCAAAGGGTGGCAGTCCACCAACCAGGCGCTGACCAGGGCGAGGAGCAGCAGGGAGAGCAGCTCGGGGGCGCTGGCATCCTGGGCCTGCAGGGCGAAGGGTATGTGGTGCCGGTGGTGCTCCTGGTGGATGTTGCAGTAGAGCCAAGGAACCCTGGTGAGGAACACAAACTTGAGTCATGAAAAAGCTTCTTATGAAACAAACTCATCAATAACAAACATGCAGTCCTGGTCAAAAGTTGACATACACTTGTAAAGAACATAAAGTCATGGCTGTCTTGAGTTTCCAATCATTTCTACAACTCTTATTTTTTTGTGATAGAGTGATTGGAGCACATACTTGTTGGTCACAAAAAAACATTCATGAAGTTTGGTTCTTTTATGAATTTATTATGGCTCTACTGAAAATGTGAGCAAATCTGCTGGGTCAAAAGTATACATACAGCTAGAGATGGCTTTCTTGCCGACATCCGATATTGTCCAACTCTTAATTACCGATTCCGATATCAACCGATACCGATATATACAGTCGTGAAATTAACACATTATGGGGGTGTCCCGGAAGAGTTAGTGCTGCAAGGGCTTCTGGGTATTTGTTCTGTTGTTGAGTTGAGTTGAGTTTGAGTTTATTTCGAACATGCAATCATACAACATGATACATCACAATCTCCAGTTTCTCTATTCAACATGTTCGAAAAGGAGTAGGAAGAAGCAGAGCTTATTTAATCCTACACCTTTTCTTTTACATAACAGTTGCTAAAACTTTTGTTCACTTCCTGTTCTCAATTTATTCACAATATACTCCATAAGTAATCACAATAAAAATAAGTAAATAAATAATAATTGGTGAAGTAAGTTACATTTCATATGTTGAGATAAGTAAGATTAGTTTGTGAGTGAAAGAATGAAAGAATGGATGAGTTAAATAAATACAGAATGTTTATCATGGTTCTTCTTCTTTGTACTTTGTAAACACTTTAAGTTTGAAGAGTTTCTTGAAGTGGATCATATTAGTACATTGTTTGATTGCTTTGCTTAATCCATTCCATAATTTAATTCCACATACTGATATACTGAAGGTCTTAAGTGTTGTACGTGCATACAAATGTTTTAAATTACATTTCTCTCTAAGATTATATTTCTCCTCTTTTTTTGAGAAGAATTGTTGTATATTCTTGGGTAGCAGGTTATAGTTTGCTTTGTGTATAATTTTAGCTGTTTGCAAATTCACTATGTCGTAGAATTTCAGTATCTTTGATTCAATAAATAAAGGATTTGTGTGTCCTCTATATCCAACATTATGTAT
>NC_084559.2:16225645-16300645 GCF_033978685.3 Nerophis lumbriciformis
TTAAGTCAGTAACACTTTAGTATGGGGAACATATTCACCATTAATTAGTTGCTTATTAACATGCACATTAGTAACATATTGGCTCTTAATTAGTCATTATTAAGTACTTATTAATGCCTTATTCTGCATGGCCTTATTATACAACCAGTAAGCCATTAACTCAGAATTATTGCTGATTAGTAACCCTAACCCTAACCCTAATATGTTCCCCTAGTGTCCAAATAACTAAAACAAGTCGGTAACACTTTAGTATGGGGAACACATATTCACCATTAATTAGTTGCTTATTAACATACACATTTGCTCTTAATTAGTCACTATTAAGGCCTTATTATACAACCAGTAAGCCATTAACTAAGAGTCTTCCCTCAATAACCTCAGAATTATTGATTATTAGTAACCCTAACCCTAACCCTTATATGTTCCCCTAGTGTCCAAATAACTAAATTAAGTCAGTAACACTTTAGTATGGGGAACATATTCACCATTAATTAGTTGCTTATTAACATGCACATTAGTAACATATTGGCTCTTAATTAGTCATTATTAAGTACTTATTAATGCCTTATTCTGCATGGCCTTATTATACAACCAGTAAGCCATTAACTAAGAGTCTTCCCTCAATAACCTCAGAATTATTGCTTATTAGTAACCCTAACCCTAATATGTTCCCCTAGTGTCCAAATAACTCTAAATTAAGTCGGTAACACTTTAGTATGGGGAACATATTCACCATTAATTAGTTGCTTATTACCATAATATGTTCCCCATACTTAAAAGTGTTACCTAACTTTTTTTTTATCTTGATAGATTAAAAATTAACGCCAATGAGTTGACCGATGAACATTATCACATCATTTATTCCGAAAGTATAAATAACGACAAATAAAGATAGAATACTACAAACCCCGTTTCCATATGAGTTGGGAAATTGTGTTAGATGTAAATATAAACGGAATACAATGATTTGCAAATCATTTTCAACCCATATTCAGTTGAATATGCTACAAAGACAACATATTTGATGTTCAAACTCATAAACTTTTTTTTGTTGTTGCAAATAATCATTAACTTTAGAATTTGATGCCAGCAACACGTGACAAAGAAGTTGGGAAAGGTGGCAATAAATACTGATAAAGTTGAGGAATGCTCATCAAACACTTATTTGGAACATTCCACAGGTGAACAGGCAAATTGGGAACAGGTGGGTGCCATGATTGGGTATAAAAGTAGATTCCATGAAATGCTCAGTCATTCACAAACAAGGATGGGGCGAGGGTCACCACTTTGTCAACAAATGCGTGAGCAAATTGTTGAACAGTTTAAGAAAAAACCTTTCTCAACCAGCTATTGCAAGGAATTTAGGGATTTCACCATCTACGGTCCGTAATATCATCAAAGGGTTCAGAGAATCTGTAGAAATCACTGCACGTAAGCAGCTAAGCCCGTGACCTTCGATCCCTCAGGCTGTACTGCATCAACAAGCAACATCAGTGTGTAAAGGATATCACCACATGGGCTCAGGAACACTTCAGAAACCCACTGTCAGTAACTACAGTTGGTCGCTACATCTGTAAGTGCAAGTTATAACTCTCCTATGCAAGGCGAAAAACCGTTTATCAACAACACCCAGAAACGCCGTCGGCTTCGCTGAGCCTGAGCTCATCTAAGATGGACTGATACAAAGTGGAAAAGTGTTCTGTGGTCTGACGAGGCCACATTTCAAATTGTTTTTGGAAACTGGACGTCGTGTCCTCCGGACCAAAGAGGAAAAGAACCATCCGGATTGTTGTGGTGAACTACTTTGGCACGTGTTGCAGCCATGAAATTCTAAGTTAATTTATTATTTGCAAAAACAAAATAAAGTTTATGAGTTTGAACATCAAATATGTTGTCTTTGTAGTGCATTCAATTCAATATGGGTTGAAAATGATTTGCAAATCATTGTATTCCGTTTATATTTACATCTAACACAATTTCCCAACTCATATGGAAACGGGGTTTGTATTAACCGCGACATGTAAGTGTAAAAAAACAACAACATTATGATTAGTACATTTTCAGAATGTGCGTGTTCTATTTTTAAACAAAGAAAACAATCTGAAGTTGTCTTTATTTTTAAGTTATCAAAAGGGACAAACAGTAGGAAATGGATGGATGGATGGATGCTGTGACTTTAGCAGTCCGGCCCACTCGGGAGTAGATTTTTCTCCATCTAAAACGAGTTTGACACCCCTGCCTTACTTTTTGTTTTGCTATTATCCCAATGGTCGTGACAAAACAAGAAAAAGGGCCCCTATAAGCCAGACTTGGGGACCCCCCCCCCGACTATGACGTCATTAAAGACGCTCCCCCGCTCACCTGTGCATGCAGAAGTGCCACGCGAAGAACAAGGTGTCAAAAAGCAGCAGACACGCGAGAACCTCCGTGAAAAGCCGCCAGCAGGTCGGGGCGTGTTCGGGGAGCCCCGCGGGGCCACGCAGGGTCTGCAGCAGCGCGGTGACCGGCAGCACGGCGGTCAGGTAGCGGACCGCGATCCTCCGCAGACACGCCGACCACCGGGAGAGAGACGGCGGCGGCCCGGCGGAGATCCTCCACGCGTGGACCCGCGGACTGACGCCCGCCAAGACGTCCAGCAGCAGGAAAGGCGCGCAGAAGGCGACGTGGGTGAGGAAGGCGCCGCACGCCGGCAGGTAGGAGGAGAATAAGACGTCGTGGTGTTCGATCCTCAGGTAGTCCCACTGGCTTTGGAGCAGTGGCTCGACACGCTGCGTGGAAGATGCGCTCATCACCGGACCTTCACATCCTCTTCTAAACGTCGAGCCTTCTGTTTTAAATGCTTTCTGTTTCTCTTTTAAATGCTTTCCCTTGTCCCGACACGCGTCTTTACGCAATGACTTCTGGACCGAGAGTGACGTGATGTTGCGCCATCAGATCCACGCAGAAAGTTAGGGGAGGGGCACGTGGCACACAGACCTCACCCAAGTTCAGGGGAAGTCTCTCACTTTTTTTCATTTCTCCCCAGACATGATGTTTTAGACCAGGGGTCCCCAAACTTCGGCCAACGTCTGGAATCCGGCCCGCGGGATGAAAACAATTTTAAATGTAAAATTTAAGTAAAACTTAAAAGTTAAAGACATAAATAATAACATTAAAAAAAAAAAAAAAAAAGGATTTATTTTTTCATTATTATTTTTGAAAATCCATCCCATCCATTCATTTTCTACCGCTTGTTACTCTCGGTGTCTCATAGCCGCTCAAGCAAATCATATTGTCTAAAAATGCATTTTCCCATCGATAACGTGACATCATCGCGCTCGCGCCGCAGTGTGTATATATATATATATATATATATATGTATGTGTGGGAAAAAAATCACAAGACTATTTCATCTCTACAGGCCTGTTTCATGAGGGGGGGTTCCCTCAATCATCAATCTCCTGATGATTGAGGGAACCCCCCTCATGAAACAGGCCTGTAGAGATGAAATAGTCTTGTGATTTTTTCCCCACACATACATATATTGCGCTCTACTACGGTATCGAGCACTATTTTTTGGATAACCTTATTAAGACATATATATATATATATATATATATATATACACATTTATATATATATATATATAAATATATATATACTGCGGCGCGAGCGCGATGTCATGTTAGCTATACGTTTGTGTATATATATACCGGTATATATATATATATATATATATACATACATACATACGTATAGCTAACATGACATCGTGCTCGCGCCGCAGTGTATATATATATATATATATGTGTATATATACACACTGCGGCACGAGCGCAATGTCACGTTATCTAGATGTATATATATATATATATATATATACACACACACTGCGGCACGAGCGCGATGTCACGTTATCTAGATGTATGTATATATATATATATATATATATATATATATATATATATGTATATATATACTGCGGCGCAAGCACGATTGTCACGTTGTCTATATGTGTATATATATATATATATACATACATACACTGCGACCGCGATGATGTCACATTATATGTATGTATGTATGTATATATATATATATATATATATATATATATATATATATATATAAACATGCACCTGGGGATAGGTTGATTGGCAACACTAAATTGGCCCTAGTGTGTGAATGTGAGTGTGAATGTTGTCTGTCTATCTGTGTTGGCCCTGCGATGAGGTGGCGACTTGTCCAGGGTGTACCCCACCTTCCGCCCGATTGTAGCTGAGATAGGCTCCAGCGCCCCCCGCGACCCCAAAGGGAATAAGCGGTAGAAAATGGATGGATGGATATATATATATATATTTCACGCGAGCGCGATGATGTCACGTTATCTAGATGTATGTGTGTATATATATATATATATATATATAT
This sequence comes from Nerophis lumbriciformis, assembly GCF_033978685.3. Classification (NCBI taxonomy): domain Eukaryota; kingdom Metazoa; phylum Chordata; class Actinopteri; order Syngnathiformes; family Syngnathidae; genus Nerophis; species Nerophis lumbriciformis. Next base: position 16,230,053 of record NC_084559.2, read on the forward strand.
ATATATATATACATACATACATCTAGATGACGTGACATCGCGCTCGTGCCGCAGTGTGTGTGTATATATATATATATATATATATATGTACACACTGCGGCGCGATGACGTCACATTATAGTTTTGCCTGAGCCGCTAGGAGACACAGAGAGTAACAAGCAGTAGAAAATGGATGGATGGGATGGACTTTTAAAAATATTAATAATAAAAAAATGTATACTTGTTTTATAATTGTTTTTTTATTGTATTTTTCTTTCTTTTGGGACTTACACACATGCTTATGTGTGCTATGGCTATGAGGTTTTTTTCTTCATTGGCCTCAGTCTGGACCCCCTCTCCAGGGCCCAGGCTTAGACTGAAATTTTTCCCCCTCACCACTCCCTCCCCAGCGTTTACCTGTTTCTCACCTTTTTTGTAAGGGGCGCTGGAAGTTGGCAGACCCGTCAGCGATCCTGTTCTGTCTCCCTGTAATGTTTGATCCTGTTCTGTCTCCCTGTAATGTTTGTCTGCTCTTGAATGGGATTGTGCTGAAAATATTAAGTATTTCTGATTCTGATATATATACATATATATATATATATATATATACACATACATACTGTACATATATATACAAACAGAAAGGCGGCATGAGTTCTTATAAAGTCAGTGATTATACGTCAGTACGGAACTTGTTTTGTCAGCTTTTTAAAAAATAAATACAAAAATATTTTGTTGAGGGTGAATTTGTTTAATAAAGACATAAATCACCGCAGCTGGACATTTTTAGAGACGTAAATATGTAAGAGCAATACAATTATAAACCATTACTGAAATATTCAGCTTTTAAGTCCAAGCAAATCAAAAATGTCCTCTATTTAAGGAAAAAAAAGATCCTTCCAAGTCAATTTATTCGTTTAAACATCATTTTATTACCGTAGGTGTATTAGATTTTAGCTCTGTTAAACAGACATTGGTGGGTCGGTATGACCTTGGTACACAATCAAGAGACCATCATGGATGTCAACACTGAGGCTTTGAAACATTATGTTGAAAGGGCAACAATAATGTAAAGGAAATCCATATTAGACTGAACAAAGACATCCTCTAATCTTCTGGAATTAGATTTGGCCGGTTGAAAGCTTGCTAAACTGGACGGCAAAGTCCTTTAAGAGAACATCTCCTGATCCAAAGCATATTGTGGAGGCATCTAACGTCTATCTGACATTGTTGTGATTAGCTGCTAAAAGAAAAAACACTTGTATTTATTGATGTGTCCAGGGTGTACCTCTGCTTCCACCCGAGGGCAGCTGGGTTGGCTCTGGCCCAACCACAACCCCAAGAGGGACAAGCAGTAGACAATTGATGGATGGAAGATGATGAGAGAAGTAACACAATGTAAATGCTAAACTGACTGCTCATGTTTTTTTCAAGCTCAAGTTTTTTCCATCCATCTTCCGCTTATCCGAAGTCAGGTTGCGGGGGTGGCAGCCTTAGCAAAGAAGCCCAGACTTCCCTTTCCCCAGCCACTTCGTCCAGCTCTTCCCGGGGGATCCCGAGGCGTTCCCTGACCAGCTGGGAGACATAGTCTTTCCACCGTGTCCTGGGTCTTACCCTTGGTCTTCTACCGGTTGGACGTGCCCCAAACAGCCTCCCAGGGTCATCCTGACCAGATGCCCGAACCACCTCATCTGGCTCCTCTCCATGTGGAGGAGCAGCGGCTTTACTTTGAGCTCCCCCCGGATGGCAGAGCTTCACACCCTATCTCTAAGGGAGAGCCCCGCCACCCGGCGGAGGAAACTCATTTTGGCCGCTTGTACCCGTGATCTTGTCCTTTCGGTCATAACCCAAAGCTCATGACCATACGTGAGGATGGGAACGTAGATCGACCGGTAAATTGAGAGCTTTGCCTTCCGGCTCAGCTCCTTCTTCACCACAACGGATCGATACAGCGTCCGCATTACTGAAGACGCCGCACCGATCCGCCTGTCGATCTCATGATCCACTCTTCCCTCACTCGTGAACAAGATGAGGTACTTGAACTCCTCCACTTGGGGCAAGATCTCCTCCCCAACCTGGAGATGGCACTCCACCCTTTTCCGGGCCAGAACCATGGACTCGGACTTGGAGGTGCTGATTCCCATCCCAGTCGCTTCACACTCGGCTGCGAACCGATCCAGTGAGAGCTGAAGATCCTGTCCAGATGAAGCCATCAGGACCACATCATCTGCAAAAAGCAGAGACCTAATCCTGCCGCCACCAAACCGGATTCTCGCAACGCCTTGACTGAGCCTAGAAATTCTGTCCATAAAAGTTATGAATAGAATCGGTGACAAAGGGCAGCCTTGGCGGAGTCCAACTCTCACTGGAAACGTGTCCCACTTACTGCCGGCAATGCGGACCAAGCTCTGACACTGATCATACAGGGAGCGGACTCAACCCAATGGGCACAATGAGAAACCTTGGAGTGGATCGCAGATGTGGGGCCGGGACCCCAGGGCGACCGGTGCAATGGATGTGGAGTGGATCTAGTTAATAGTGTGAGAGTCCAGTCTATAGGGATCATCTTGAGTGGAAACAAAGTCATCAACGCAGAGTCGTCATCAACTGATGCACAGATGTGTGGTCACCCTATCTCTAAGGCAGAGCCCCGCCACCCGACGGAGAAAACTCCTTTTGGCCTCTTGTACCCGTGATCTTGTCCTTTCGGTCATAACCCACATCTCATGACCATAGGTGAGGAAATGGACGTAGATCGACCGGTAAATTGAGATCTCTGCCTTCCGACTTAGCTCTTTCTTCACCTCAACGGACCGATGCAGGATCCGCATCACTGATCCGCCCGTCAATCTCACCATGCACTCTTCCCTCACTCGTGAACAAGACCCCGAGGTACTTGAACTCCTCCACTTTTTTGGAGTACTGTATCGAAAATGGTTATATTTATGATATGTCAATGATGTCTAAATACGATTGAACCTCTTAAAATGCTGCATGAAAACGATTTCTAAATGTGGAGGTGAAAGTGTTGCGGTGCATATTTAAGATGTGTACATAGTAAGGGTGTAACGGTACGTGTATTTGTATTGAACCGTTTCGGTACGGGGGTTTCGGTTCGGTCCGGAGGTGTACCAAACGAGTTTCCATTGTGTAAACCAGGGGTGCTCATTACGTCGATCGCGATCTACCGGTCGATCTCGGAGGGTGTGTCAGTCGATCACCAGCCAGGCATTAAAAAAATAGTCCTAAAAATGAGCGATCATAAATCTTCACTATGACGTCACTTTCGTCACTTGATTGACATTCACGGCACCCGAGGGTCTTCTGAGATGACGCTGGCTGCTGCCAGCTCATTAAAATTACCGACTGGAAGGCGAGAAACACTTTATTTCAACAGACTCTGGCGCCGTACCTGTCGTCAAAACTCCAAAGACCGACTGCACAGTTGCACTATAAAAGCTCTGCTTCATCCTGCCTGCGCTACCAAAATAAGAGTCTCAGAAAGCTGGCGTGCACAAGCTAGCAAGCTACGGAGTTTGCCGACAATGTATTTCTTGTAAAGTGTATACAAAGGAGTACGGAAGCTGGACAAATAAGATGCCAAAAACCAACCACTTTCATGTGGTATTGGACAGAAAGGAGGACTTTTTTTCTCCTCCATTCGAAAATGCGGACGTTATCATCACCACTGTCTGATTCCAATCAATGCAAGTCATCAGAATCAGGTAATACACCAACTTATATTCTTGTCTTCATGAAAGAAAGGAATCTATATGTGTTAAACATGCTTGTATTATCTTTAAACACCTTTAACTTATTAACAATATTAACTATATGTGTTAAACATGCTTGTATTATCTTTAACCACCTTTAAGTTGTTAACAATATCAACTATATGTGTTAAACATGCTTGTATTATCTTTAACCACCTTTAAGTTGTTAACAATATTAACTATATGTGTTAAACATGCTTGTTTTATCTTTAACCACCTTTAAGTTGTTAACAATATTAACTATTTGTGTTAAACATGCTTGTATTATTTTTAACCACCTTTAACTTGTTAACAATATTAACTATATGTGTTAAACATGCTTGCATTATCTTTAAACACCTTTAACTTGTTAACAATATTAACTATATGTATTAAACATACTTGTATTATCATTAAACACCTTTAATGTATTAACAATATTAACTATATGTGTTAAACATGCTTGCATTATCATTAAACACCTTTAACTTGTTAACAAAAACATATATTTCATAAATAAGTAAATATAAATTATATATATGAATGAGGTAGATCCCCACGACTTGATCAATTGAAAAGTAGCTCGCCTGCAGAAAAAGTGTGAGCACCCCTGGTGTAAACAATGCACACTGAGGCACAACACACGGCATGCTAGCAGCGACCGGGCTGCTACAACAACAAAGCGAAAACGGTTTGCCGACATTGTTCAGCAGCGGTAGGGTATGCTTCTGGCAACACGTCAAACATGCTAACCCGTTTGAAGCGTCACCACCCCCAAGTGAACATCGCTTCAACGACGAGAAAGACGAGCGTGGTGCAAACACCGCATTCAAGCAGCCTCTCCTCGGCGAGTCAGGCAGGGCTAAAGCAGTAACAAATGTTTTTATAGCAGCAGATTTAAGACAATATTGCATTAAAAACTATATTTTGACCCTTCTTCTTTCTGCAGACAATGTGGATAAACTGATTTTTCCGGCAAAAAACATGAAGATTGAGTGAAAGTCACCAGGGTTAATCTGAGGCTGAGTTCACTTGAAACTGGTTAATGTTGCACTTTTTATATGTAGAAACAAAGTTTTGTCATTTTATTTAATCTGAGCAACAACTTGAGGCAGTTTAATGTTGATTAACGTGGACCCCGACTTAAACAAGTTGAAAAACTTATTGGGGTGTTACCATTTAGTGGTCAAATTGTACGGAATATGTACTGTACTGTGCAAACTACTAATAAAAGTCTCAATCAATCAATCAAAAAAAGTACTTTTATATGTAGAAAGGTTTTGTTAAGAAACCATTCTGAGCCTTATCTTATTTAGTTTTTATTTGATATATGTTTTTATTTGATATATGTTGACCACATTAAACTGCCTCATGACTGCCTGCTGTTGCACTGATCAGCCTAGTGGTGGCTCACATCCATCACACACACAGCTATTTCTATTTTTGGGCAGAATTATTAGTGTTCCCAATGTTAAAAGGATAAAGCCATTGTTTACAAATTTGGTAAATAAATAACCACAAAATTTACATTTTGTTGTTTTCTTACTGTACCGAAAATGAACCGAACCGTGACCTCTAAACCGAGGTACGTACAGAACCGAACTTTTTGTGTACCGTTACACCCTTAGTACATAGATTTTAAAAAATGCATACATTTAAATGATGCCTAAAGAGAGACATAGACAGCGAGTCAATCCAACATAGCTCAGCTTTAAACTTGTTGGACAGAAAAAGAAATGAAAGTACTTATTGGGGCCATCAATAATGACATAACCCGTTATGTAGGCATCAAATAATGCATACACAGTAGATAAAGCACGATTCCTGAGTAGCCGATATGTCTTACGAAGCTAATTAAAATGTTCCAAATGTAAACAAAATGTTTAAAAAAGTGGTGGTGACGTCAAAATGTGAGCATCTTAAAGTAGTAGCATTCAATCATGGGTACTTTAACTTAACTTAGTCATCTTGGTCATGGTTGGTCGCACAAGTCCGATGGTTAAGTAGAACTGAGGCATTTTCTTCTAAAAAAGGAGTCCACTTGCCTCGACTCAACTTTTGTGACCCACTCGCGGTGTTCTGTACAGGAATAACAACAAAAAGTATAACAAAACAGCCAAAATGGACTTGTAGTTTGAGTTATTAACCCACCCTACAAGCTTTACGCCCTAGTTGACATGCTCCCGTTGTCATTCGACCTAAACTCTAGAACAGACCCGGGCAAATTAAGGCCCGGGGGCCACACGCGGCCCGTTAAGCTTTTCAATCTGGCACGCCGGACATTCCCAAATAATTTTTCTAATGACCGTAAGTCTTGAACTATAAAAAGTATTTCAATGGTTGGAATCTGCCCTTTTGCATGATATACCAGTTACTATGGTAATCTAATTAGTTACTATGGTAATCTAAGTCACATCAGCTCATACGAGGCACCAAGCAGTGTGGGTGGGGAGCGTTTCCACAGACGTGGAAGGAGCTTTTCACAACAAAGTTCTAAAGCTTAGTGATATATCATATTGTAGTTTGGTTTATTTTGTACCCTTCGCGTTCATATTTCACTGTTTGTTGCTTTTCACTTGATCGTAAAATATGTCGATCGAAAGGGGGTGTGACATTCATATTTTGTCAATATTCAGTGATTTATCGTTCATAGAAAAACGCAAAATTCCATTACGTTTTTTAAGGCGGTCTGTCATAACGTTTTTAGCTTTCAATCAGACATTATTGTGAGGTTTTGTATTAGTGTTCCTAAAAACAGATACATCGGCCCCCAGACACATTTTTTTTCTCTAAATCTGGCCCCCGAGTCAAAATAATTGCCCAGGCCTGCTCTAGAACCATATCACCAATACTTTAAAAGTGAGGTCCATTTTCTTAAGAATTAATTGACGTTGACATTTATCTGACTGCATTCTGCCAGCATCCTTAGCGAAGTCAAAGTGATCCGTGAGATATTACAAGATGCTGGAACGTGAGTGAGGCCGAGTAAAGTAGTCAACAAATGACACTGATGTAATCTTCTTTTTGATTGGACGTCATCGTGGATTCATACAAAAGATAACAAACATTAATTAACAGTTTATCTTAACAATGAATAAGCGAAGCAGGAGATAACTTTTTTGTTTCAACCTGAAGCAAACACAGAGGACTACAAATATTCAGTGGATTTGACGTTTAAAGGGGAACTGCACTTTTTGGGGGGAATTTTGCCTTTCCTTTACAATCTTTATGAGAGACAAGAAGACAAAATGTGTTTTTTTTTTCATTTTAATTTGTAATAATTTGCTTGTTCTCGGTGGCTATCAATGCAGCTAATGGGATCAATTCATTTTGCCTGTAAATCCCTTCGAAAATACATTGAAAAATCACCAACAATAGTTAATTTACGTTTCCATAACCTGTATAATAACCAAGCTGTAAAAGAAAGTGCATCTCTATCCTCCTTCAAAACCGCACTAAAAGAACACCTCCAGGCAACTTCAACCCTAGACTAACACCCTCCCCCCACCACATCCCCGGATTGTAAATAACCAAATGTAAATAATCAAATGTATATACTTGTTCTTATGCTATCTGAACTCACTATGTTCTCTGCTCGCTGTACATATCCTACCAAGTCAGACCTACACTGTTACAATGTCCATTTCTCAGATGAGAAGTGTTTATCAACCAAACCCTCCTCATCCCATCCCCCGGATTGTAAATAATGTAAATAATTCAATGTATATACTCTGATGATTAACTTGTGTGATGACTGTATTATGATGATAGTATATATTTGTACAATGAATTGATTAACGTGGACCCCGACTTAAACAAGTTGAAAAACTTATTGGGGTGTTACCATTTAGTGGTCAATTGTACGGAATATTTACTGTACTGTGCAATCTACTAATAAAAGTATCAATCAATCAATCTGTAGCGACATTGTTAATTTAAGAGCAAACACTTGGAAACTCTTTTTCCAGCGTACTAACATATTGCCTCGCGACAGCAGGGTAAGGCATTAGCCGTAAGATAGCATCTGTGTCAGCAGCTGAATGGCTTTAAAGGGGAACATTATCACCAGACCTATGTAAGCGTCAATATATACCTTGATGTTGCAGAAAAAAGACCATATATTTTTTTAACCGATTTCCAAACTCTAAATGGGTGAATTTTGGCGAGTCAAATCAGCCCTGTTATATTCCGTTTTTTCGACTGTTTTCCGTACCTTGGAGACATCATGCCTCGTCGGTGTGTTGTCGGAGGGTGTAACAACACGAACAGGGACGGATTCAAGTTGCACCAGTGGCCCAAAGATGCGAAAGTGGCAAGAAATTGGACGTTTGTTCCGCACACTTTACCGACGAAAGCTATGCTACGACAGAGATGGCAAGAATGTGTGGATATCCTGCGACACTCAAAGCAGATGCATTTCCAACGATAAAGTCAAAGAAATCTGCCGCCAGACCCCCATTGAATCTGCCGGAGTGTGTGAGCAATTCAGGGACAAAGGACCTCGGTAGCACGGCAAGCAATGGCGGCAGTTTGTTCCCGCAGACGAGCGAGCTAAACCCCCCTGGATGTCTTGGCTCACACCGTCCCTTATGCCACCAAAGATGATCAAGAGAAGAATATCGACACTAGCTTCCCTGGCCTGCTGACATCAACTCCAAAACTGGACAGATCAGCTTTCAGGAAAAGAGCGCGGATGAGGGTATGTCTACAGAATATATTTATTGATGAAAAGTGGGCTGTCTGCACTCTCAAAGTGCATGTTGTTGCCAAATGTATTTCATATGCTGTAAACCTAGTTCATAGTTGTTAGTTTCCTTTACTGTCAAACAAACACATACCAATCGTTGGTTAGAAGGCGATCGCCGAATTCGTCCTCGCTTTCTCCCGTGTCGCTGGCTGTCGTGTCGTTTTCGTCGCTTTCGCTTGCATACGGTTCAAACCGATATGGCTCAATAGCTTCAGTTTCTTCTTCAATTTCGTTTTCGCTACCTGCCTCCACACTACAACCATCCGTTTCAATACATGCGTAAACTGTTCAATCGCTTAAGCCGCTGAAATCCGAGTCTGAATCCGAGCTAATGTCGCTATACCTTTCTGTTCTATGCTCCATGTTTGTTTGAGTTGGCTTCACTATGCGACGTCACAGGAAAATGGACGGGTGTATATAACGATGGTTAAAATCAGGCACTTTGAAGCTTTTCTTTAGGGATATTGCGTGATGGGTAAAATTTTGAAAAAAACTTCGAAAAATAAAATAAGCCACTGGGAACTGATTTTTAATGGTTTTAACCCTTCTGAAATTGTGATAATGTTCCCCCCTTTAAAGCTTTTAATGCACAAAACAATGCAATGGGACACAAATCTGTACTGACTGGAAAACATGAACAATCTTATTACAATATCTATAAAGTGTTAGCCCACATTTCATGTTTTGTTTGTACACAGCAAGCTTGACAGGGTACAGGATGTACTGTAGTTGTACTGCATGTGTTATGATCAATATTATAGTGACTCACTCGATGAACAGTTGTGCGTTTGGTCCAGCTGGCCGGGGAAGTTTTTTCCAGTTAGTTTTGGGTAAGCACACCATTTATGTCCGCATAGCTCGACTCCAAATTCCACATTTACACCATCAAGTTACACTGACCTCACCCTCTCGGCTTCTATCTGCTCCAACGTTTTACTCTCTTCCATGTGCTGGCTTCTATAACCAGCAGTTCATCCTCTGTAAATTCAGGTTTTAAAAAGATAAGGTAGTAAATCCTTGCCATGATTAGAAAAGACACACGTTTGTTTCCGGAAGTAAGAACACACATTTGTTAAAGAGTTAAAGTTAAAGTACCAATGATTGTCACACACACACTAGATGTGGTGAAATTTGTCCTCTGCATTTGACCCATCACCTTGTTCACCCCCCTGGGAGGTGAGGGGAGCAGTGGGCAGCAGCTGTGGCCACCCCCGGGGAATCCTTTTTGGCGATTTAACGCCCAATTCCAACCCTTGATGCTGAGTGCCAAGCAGGGCGATAATGGGTCCCATTTTTATAGTCTTTGGTATGACTCGGCCGGGGTTTGAACTCACAACCTACCGATCTCAGGGCGGACACTCTAACCACTAGGCCACTTGTTGGAAACGTAAATAAATGCACTGAGGAAATTAGTTCCGGTATTGCTTAAAAAGACTAAAATACGGTTAATATTGTACATATTTTTATGGATGTGCCCATACTTGCCAACCTTGAGACCTTCGAATTCGGGAGATGGGGGGGGTGGCGGGGTATATTGTAGTGTCCCGCAAGAGTTAGTGCTGCAAGGGTTTCTGGGTATTTGTTGTGTTGTGTTACGGTGCGGATGTTCTCCCGAAATGTGTTTGTCATTCTTGTTTGGTGTGGGTTCACAGTGTGGCGCATATGTGTAACAGTGTTAAAGTTGTTTATACGGCCACCCTCAGTGTGACCTGTATGGGCTGTTGATCAAGCATGCCTTGCACTCACTTGTGTGTGTGTGTGTGTAAAAGCCGTATTTATTATGTGACTGGGCCGGCACGCTGTTTGTATGGAGGAAAAGCGGACGGGACGACAGGTTGTAGAGGACGCTAAAGGCAGTGCCTTTAAGGCACGCCCCCAATATTGTTGTCCGGGTGGAAATCGGGACAAATTCGGGAGAATGGTTGCCTCGGGAGATTTTCGGGAGGTATTCGGGAGTCTCCCGGGTAAATCGGAAGGGTTGGCAAGTATGGATGGGCCTGTTCCTACATTATGTATACAATTGCAGCGTGTACCGTATTTTTCGGAGTATAAGTCGCACCTGCCGAAAATGCATAATAAAGAAGGACAAAAACATATATAAGTTGCAGTGGAGCCTGGCCAAACTATGAAAAAAACTGCGACTTATAGTCCGAAAAATACGGTAATTAATATTTTGATACCGCTGAGATAGGCTCCAGCACCCCCAGCGACCCTAGGAAGGGACAAGCGGTAGAAAATGGATGGAGGCTTTTGAAGTTGTTTTAAAGGGCTTTGAAGGCTGCAATGGTGGCTCCCCATTCGCCGCATCTTGCAAGCGTTTTTTATCATCTTTAGAGTACTTATGTTTTTTTTAAAAAAGACATGTGTTCTTGTCGCTCATGATGATTGTGACCATTCGGCAAAATTCCAATGAAAGTGTAGTTCTCATTTAAGGGCCTGATGAAAGAAACAAATGCTTGTTGGTCTAAACACATACTGTACTTCTACCCTTGGGGCACCACTCCCTATTGGAATGCTGTCATATTGAAGGCATTATCACTTGCTTGTGCTTGATGAAGTTTAACTCACGTATGATGCAATCAAAAATGTTGTTCTTCTACCAGTACCAAACAAAGAGGCATCCCTGAAAAGGTTATATTCTGACTTTTTACATGCTTATTCCAATGTCGAGAGTTTCTAGCAGTGGTTCTGAGGTTCACGTCAGCAGGGCTTTTCTGGGCTGAAGGAAAAAAACCTGCATAGTTTTGTGTCACGACCCTCCAACATTGAGTCCACCAACCATGTGCAGTCCTCCCAGTACCTTCTTGTCTAATCCATGTCCAAAATCTGCTCGCCCACAAAGTCCATGGCTGCAGACGCCTTGATAGAAGTTCCGGCTGAGTCCATGAACATATGGGGTATGTCGTTCCCAAAGTAGATTTTGCTGTTGGCAGCAATGGCCTTGTACTTCATGAGCTGCAGGTATTCTGGAGTTAACTTCATCTGCAAGAGTGCAAACACAATCAAAATGCTTTCAAGTGATTTATGTTCAAATGTGTACATTTAATATTGTTTCTCAACTGACGGCACAGGCAATGCCTGTACTTTGTATTAGAACTAAAAGAGAGATTTTATTAAATGTCCTTTTTTCCTTGTGTATTTATAATGACTCTTGAACCAAATGTAAATGTTTTCTCCGATTACTCAATTAATCAAAAACATTTTCAGTAGAATATCTGATTACTAAAATACTTGATAGATGCAGCTCTAGAATTTTACCAGCCTTAATAAATATTACCGGTAGTTAACAACAAGTCCCAACAAGTGTTGATTCTATTTCACTAGTCCAGGGGTCGGCAACCTTTACCAGTCAAAGAGCCATTTTGACCAGTTTCACAAATTATAGAAAACAATGGGAGCCTCAAAAATTTTTGAAATTTTAAATGAAATAACACTGCATATACATTTTCTTTTTGCTTTGTGCTATGTATAAAACAGGGGTCTCAGACACATTGCCCACACCTTTATATGGAATTTTTAAGCTGGTGCGGCACGCAGGTTTTGAATGAATAACACTTGTCAGCGTCATGCGTGCCGTGATGGTACCTGATCAGCCACATGTTGTATGGGGCTTCCGCTTGCTCACGTAGGTGACAGCAAGGCATACTTGCTCAACAACCACACAGGTTACACTGACGGTGGCAGTATAAAAAAAACTTTAACACTCTTACTAATAATGCGCCACACTGTGAACCCACACCAAACAAGAATGACAAACACATTTCGGGAGAACATCTGCACCTTAACACAACATAAACACAACAGGACAAATACCCAGAATCCCATGCAGCCCTAACTCTTCCGGGATACATTATACACCCCTGCTACCAAACCCCGCCCACCTCAACCGACGCACAGAGAGAGAGGGGGGGGGGTGTTGATGTGTGAGGGAGCAGGGTTGGGGTGGGGGCGGGGTTTGGTGGTAGCAGGGGTGTATAATGTAGCCCGGAAGAGTCATGGCTGCATGGGATTCTGGGTGTTTGTTCTGTTGTGTTTATGTTGTGTTAAGGTGCAGATGTTCTCCCGAAATGTGTTTGTCATTCTTGTTTGGTTTTGGTTCAAAGTGTGGCGCATTATTAGTAAGAGTGTTAAAGTTGTTTTATATGATCACTGTCAGTGTAACCTGTGTGGCTGTTGACTAAGTATGCCTTGCTGTCACTTGCGTTAGTAAAAAAGAAGTATATTGTATAACAACTGTTGGGCTGGCACACTGTCAATACAGTTTGTAGAGGGTGCCAAATGTTGTACCATCACAGCACGCCCTTATTATAGCTTTAAGGGTGAAAATCGGTGAATATTGAGTTTTCTGAGAGAGGCACTGAAATCCGGAAGTCTCACGGGAAAATTGGGGGGTTCAGCAAGTAAGCTGCTGAGCCGCATCAGAGTGATCAAAGAGCCGCGGGTTGCCGACCCCTGCACTAGTCAATACAGTAAGGATGTGAGTAGAGATGTCCGATATTATCGGCCGATAAATGCTTTAAAATGTAATATCGGAAATTATCGGTATCGGTTTCACAAAGTAAAATTTAGGACTTTTTAAAACGCCGCTGTGTACAAGGATGTAGGGAGAAGTACAGAGCGCCAATAAACCTTGAAGGCACTGCCTTTTCGTGCCGGCCCAGTCACATAATATCTACGGCTTTTCACACACACAAGTGAATGCATCATACTTGGTCAACAGCCATGCAGGTCACACTGAGGGTGGCCGTATAAACAACTTTAACACTGTTACAAATATGCGCCACACTGTGAACCCACACCAAACAAGAATGACAAACACATTTCGGGAGAACATCCGCACCGTAACACAACAAACACAACAGAACAAATACCCAGAAGCCCTTGCAGGGGGCGCTACAATATACACCCCCCAACCCCGCCCACCTCAACCTCCTCATGCTCTCTCAGGGAGAGCATGTCCCAAATTCTAAGCTGCTGTTTTGAGGCATGTCAAAAAAAATAATGCACTTTGTGACTTCAATAATAAATATGGCAGTGCCATGTTGGCATTTTTTTTCCATAACTTGAGTTGATTCATTTTGGAAAACCTTGTTACATTGTTTAATGCATCCAGCGGGGCATCACAACAAAATTAGGCATAATAATGCGTTAATTCCATGACTGTATATATCGGTATCGGTTGATATCGGAACCGGTAATTAAGAGTTGGACAATATTGGAATATCGGATATCGGCAAACAAGCAGTTATCGGACATCTCTAGTTAACAACAAGTCCCAACAAGTGTTGATTCTATTTTACTAGTCAATACAGTAAGGATGTGAGGATTGATCGGCTACCATATCGTCCGATTTTTGTTAAAGGGTAAGTGATCGTCATTGCCGAATAATGCAAATTCCTGCCGATCACAAACACCAATCCTCTCTGGCTGACACTTTTTCTCTTACTTTCCCGGCTGACAAGCGGCTGACAGCTAACTAGTGTCTACATGCACAGTTTGTAATGATAGTCACATCCATTATGGAAAATTACGGAAACTCCATTTCTTAGTATCTTAAGATTCTTTATCACTGGAGGACGAGGCTGAACATGTTGCACACCGAGGGCAAGCCAGGAACATGCTGATAGTTGGACAACCGCTAAGCTTAATTGGTGGTGTTGATACCGAGGGTAGTATTGATATATGATTGATACTAATTTGACTACATCGATATGTTTTATTTCTCAAAATCATTTTTTGTTGGTTTACAAAATCAGGGAATAAGGCTCCGGACATAGGAGGATTTAAATGAGTAGTATATATTAGTTTTTGCTTTTGTTTAGTTATTCTGTACTATTGACTTTGTTTTTTTTAAATAATTGTATGTAATAAAAGAGAATGAGAAACTGGTTTAATATTGCATTGATATGGTTGAAATATCAATAGAACTTACCATAAATACATTTAAAAAAATAGTTATACATGCGATCAGTATTGGTATCAACTAGAGATGTCCGATAATGGCTTTTTTGCCAATATCCGATATTCCGATATTGTCCAACTCTTAATTACCGATACCGATATACTGTATACAGTTGTGGAATTAACACATTATTATGCCTAATTTTGTTGTGATGTCCCGCTGGATGCATTAAACAATGTAACAAGGTTTTCCAAAATAAATCAACTCAACTTATGGAAAAAAATGCCAACATGGCATTACCATATTTATTATTGAAGTCACAAAGTGCATTATTTTTTTTTTAACATGCCTCAAAACAGCAGCTTGGAATGTGGGACATGCTCTCCCTGAAATAATCCTGATACCCACTACAACTATGGGAAACACTGCACTTTGACTTTCACAAAGTACAATTTTTTTAATTTATTTTTTAAACATGCCTCAAAACAACAGCTACAAAAACAATGAAGGCACACAGCTTCAGTCCAGAGTATACTATAAACTGGGCTCAATCTGCCCTGTTCTTAACGTATTCGTATGAGTAGATTAGATTAGATTTATTGGTCCCCTTGGGGAAATTCATTGTCACTGCCGTACATTTAAACACTAGACATTACACATCACACAAAAAAACAAAACAAAAAGACATCATACATGACTAACACACATTTACAGGCTTGTCAGACAGGTCGGCCGGGCCTGCTGTTAAGGGCGGCTATAGCTGCAGGGATCAGGCTTTTCCTGAGGCGGGCCCTCCGGAATTTGATTGTTCTGTACCTGCGCCCTGATGGTAGTGGGATGATGTATTGGTGTAGTGGGTGAGTGATATCCTGGACTATTGTTTTTGCCAGTCGGGTGATGGACCTGTGGTTTATGTCTGAAATGTTGGGTGTGGGTAGGCCGATGATTTTAGCTGCTATGTTTGTAATGCGTGTGAGTTTGGTCCGGTTGGTTACAGAAAGCATGGTGAAAAAACATGTGGAACAGTACAGAAGGATGGGTTGAACAATGCTTTGGTAAAGTAATAACAGGAGATGAGGTGCAACGTATAGTCCTTTAAGTTTCCGGATGGCTGACAGTCTTTGTTGACTTCTTTTTTGAATGTCCGTGGTGTGTTGATCAAAGGTGAGTTTATTGTCCAAGGTTATGCCCAGGTATTTAAAAGTGTCAACTGTTTTAACTGTTTGTGTGTTTATGATGATGGGGTTCTGAGGTGAGGGGGGGTTGAACCATATTTCTTTTGTTGCACAAAAATGTGCAAATAAAAACAAGAAAGGCACAAAAATAAAAAAACTGCTTCAGTCTAGACTAGTAGAAAACACAGCCATCCTTTAAAGTGCATGGGGAATAAAATGCACAAAACATAAATAAAACAGCTTCACTCAGTCCAGACTATTAGTCTATTTGTGCAACAGATGAAGCCCAAAGAGTGGGCTAATTCTTTTTCTCCTTGTGATCACGTGTGAGAGGTAGATTTTTCTGAATGAAAACAAGCATCTGCAAGGGGTTCTGGGTATTTGTTCTGTTGTGTTTATGTTGTGTTACAGTGCGGATGTTCTCCCGAAATGTGTTTGTCATTCTTGTTTGGTGTGGGTTCACAGTGTGGCGTATATTTGTAACAGTGTTAAAGTTGTTTATACGGCCACCCTCAGTGTGACCTGTATGGCTGTTGACCAAGTATGCTTGCATTCACTTGTGTGTGTGAAAAGCCATAGATGTAATGTGCGACTTATACTCAGGTGCGACTTATGTGTGAATATCAAATAATATTATTTATCTCATTCACGTAAGAGACTAGACGTATAAGATTTCATGGGATTTAGCGATTAGGAGTGACAGATTGTTTGGTAAACGTATAGCATGTTCTATATGTTATAGTTATTTGGATGACTCTTACCATAATATGTTACGTTAACATACCAGGCACGTTCTCAGTTGGTTATTTATGCCTCATATAACGTACACTTATTCAGCGTGTTGTTCACTATTCTTTATTTATTTTAAACTGCCTTTCAAATGTCTATTCTTGGTGTTGGGTTTTATCAAATAAATTTCCCCAAAAAATGCGACTTATATATGTTTTTTTCCTTCTTTATTATGCCTTTTCGGCCGGTGCGACTTATACTCCGGAGCGACTTATACTCCGAAAAATACGGTACTGTATTCTTAAGAAATGTTTGTTTATTTTTGTATGTAATCTTTTATATGACATTGGTATTCAAATAAAGCATGGTAACAGTGACGGCGTGCACGAAAATAACTGCCGTGAAACAAGTTGATGGAAATGTCTTTGCGCATGCGTGGACCAATCGCGTTTTCCTGTATCGATCCTGTAGTTCAGGGGTCGGCAACCCAAAACGTTGAAAGAGCCATATTGGACCAAAAATACAAAAAACAAATCCGTATGGAGCCGCAAAAAATTAAAAGCCGTATATAAGTGTTATAATGAAGGCTACAAATGATGTAAGTGTCTATATTAGCTATAATAGCCTACTATCAAAATGACTATGTGTCGCAGGCTGTAGCAAATCTTTGTTGACAGAAATGTAATATTTATTGTACACATTTTTACAACATTAGAAACCATTAGTACATCAGAGGCTACTCAGAAAGTGAGATAACTCCTGGAAATTACTGGCTTTTAATGGCCAAAAGGTATACCGTATTTTTCAGAGTATAAGTCGCACCTGCCGAAAATGCATAATAAAGAAGGAAAAAAACATATATAAGTTGCAATGGAGCCCGGCCAAACTATGAAAAAAACTGCGACTTATAGTCCGAAAAATATGGTAGATGTGTGTGTCCAAGTTAAAGGAAACGGCAGTCTTCTTTTAATAGATTAATTACAATCTTTGGCAAGCTAGGTAATGTTTGCTAGGGTCTGGAACAACATGGCACACAAACAACTATCTGAAATGTGTCATGAGACATGCAAAACTAAATTATATACAAAGAGTGTAATAGTAAAGGTTATTAAATGAGCTCAAATATAGCTCATTTAATATAGCTATAGCAAATGAGGCATAATGATGCAATATGTACATACAGCTAGCCTAAATAGCATGTTAGCATTGATTAGCTTGCAGTCATGCACTGACCAAATATGCCTGATTAGCACTCCAACAAGTCAATAACATCAACAAAGCTCACCTTTGTGCATTCACGCACAGTATACACATTTTGGTGGACAAAATGAGACAAAGGAGTGGACGATTTTACATATAAACAAACTGTTGCGTCACAGTCCACACTATGGTGAGTTCAAGAACCGCCGAAATTAGTAGGACAAAACGATGTTCACGAAATACTCTCATCAGTGAAGCATACACACAAACATATTAAACTGTGGGCTTTCTAATTGGGAAGGTTTGTGTCATGTTTGTCCTCAAACAAAAAACATACTAAAGCTAAAAAATTATTTTTCTCCCATCTTTTTCCATTTTCAAACCTTTTTTTAAAATGCTCCAGGGAGCCACTAGGGTGGCACTAAAGAGCCGCGGGTTGCTGACCCTCTCTGTAGTGACAGTCAAACCTTTATTTGATTTTTTTTACACTAAGATACTTTAATGCGTGGCTCATGGCTTAATTGTTTTGCCTTACCTTGTTGGCCTGCGCAGTTCTCTGTGATGTGTAGAACTCGGCATCTGCCCTGGCCTTCTGTCGTGCCAAAAAAGCCCCATCTGTGAACCACACAGGGTGTCGTGACGAGACAGAAAGCAGAAAGGTGCCAAACGCTACAATTGTGTGCTCTGCCGCGGTAGTGTTACGAACCAGTAGGATTCTACAATTTGGCTGAGATTCAAGCTTTTCTGAATGTAATAGTGCTCTGATCATAACTGTTTTTCTTTCTACAGACAGTTTCGTGTGTCGAGGAGATTGCATCTTCCAAACACACTTGCTGTGTCCAAGAAAGCTGATGAAAGTCAAGATAGTGCTTCTATAACTTGAAAGTTAGTAAAGGTAGTGCGGGGGCTGTAGCATTGGCTCACAAACAAATAACATACCTGCCAACTTTTGAAATCAGAAAAACCTAGTAGCCAGGGTCCAGGGGCCGCAGGCCC
This sequence comes from Nerophis lumbriciformis, assembly GCF_033978685.3. Lineage (NCBI taxonomy): Eukaryota > Metazoa > Chordata > Actinopteri > Syngnathiformes > Syngnathidae > Nerophis > Nerophis lumbriciformis. The sequence goes on from NC_084559.2 coordinate 16,248,533, forward strand.
CGGTAGGTCCAGGACAAAGTCCTGGTGAGGGGTCTTTGCCCCCCGACGCAAAATGATTATTAGCATTCAGACAGGTTAAAATGTTGCTAAAACCATCACTTTTCTATCAGTCACAGTGACTTTTCAAAACAAAAATATTACAGCAAAAATCATATGGGTTGATTGACATGTTTATTCTGTAAGCTAACTTCAATAGTTTGAAATTATTTTGACAGTTAATGCCAGTTATCCTGTCAACCTTTCACAAGACTTCAATTTGTTAATTGAAAGTATAAACAGTATAAACACTTTTTACAGTAAACAAATGGTAAAACAGTACTAAACAATTCCATAAAAAAAAAAATTGGTGTCATTATTAACTTTCTGTCCAAGCTTGTATAATCTACTGCCTTGTTCAATTGTAAAAAATATTCTGTGCCTAAAATTCATATTTCTATCACAATGATCATACTGTAAACATGGTAAGCTAACTTCATTAAAATTAATAGTCCTGTCAATAGCATGGAATTACAATTCAAATGTAGTTTTTTTGTAAGCCTTTCAAAAGAATTCAAAATATGAAAAATTAATGAAAATTAATTTAAGCCATCAGACACTTGAAAAATGGCACATCACATCTCTAATGTAATCATTTTAACTTTTCAACAGAAATAGCACTGCAAAAATATTAAGGACATACTTCTGTATTTTGGTAGTTATGCTGTCAACATTTAACAAGATTTCTTCAACTTGGACTTGAAAGCATAAATAGTATAAACACTTTTAACAGTATAACAGTACTAAACAATTCCAATAGATAACATTGGTGTCATTACCTTTTTGTGGAAGTCCATGCTCAATTATTGCCTCCGTAAATAAAACTTCGGCATTTATCACATCCAAAGAATCTGTTTGGGCGACGAAAAATGTTGAAAGTTTTCCACTTGTATCGCTAGCAACAGCATTAGACTTGTGTTTTTTTGTCCCAACGTGGTCTTTTACATCGCTAATTTTTAAAATACCTACTCAGTGGCCTAGTGGTTAGAGTGTCCGTCCTGAGATCGGTAGGTTGGGAGTTCAAATCCCGGCCGAGTCATACCAAAGACTATAAAAATGGGACCCATTACCTCCCTGCTTGGCACTCAGCATCAAGGGTTGGAATTGGGGGTTAAATCACCAAAATGATTCCCGGGCGCAGCCACCGCTGCTGCCCACTGCTCCCCTCACCTCCCAGGGGGTGATCAAGGGTGATGGGTCAAATGCAGAGAATAATTTCGCCACACCTAGTGTGTGTGTGACAATCATTGGTACTTTAACTTTAACTTTAACTTTTTAATTCCTCCGTGTCCGATCGAAAAATCTTGTCTGCACAAGGTGCAATTCGCGTAGTTTTCACCCTTTTTGGAACGGATAATTATTCCCGGATAGGCTTTTGAATATTCTTCACGGAATGACTGCAGTTTTCTTTTCAGTTTAAGACTCGCTTGCGATTTTTCTCCGGCTGATTCCATGATCGTTCGCTCGTTTGGAAACAATGGCAACTGGTGCCTCGTGCTTGGCAGCGGTGCTATAAATAGCCTCGCGCATGGCATTCGGAATGGCTCGATAGGAAGTTACGGGAAGCAGTGTCGATTGTCATTGTTGTTACGCGATTTCGTGAATAAAACTTAAAAAAAAATTTTTTTTTTAAATTAATGAAAAACCGTATTTTTTATCACTGCAACCGTAACCCGGAATAGGTTGATGAAAACCGTACTAATTACGGGAAAACCGGAGTAGTTGGCAGGTATGAAATAAGGAAGACAGATATTATGCATGATATTTTAGCTGTGCAGCTGCTGGGACATGCCAAATATGTTCTAAGGTGTGAAAGAAAAAAAAGACTACAGTATATCGCAATCTTATTTCTGAGTCCTCCCCAGGATACACACCCTCAATTTCAGAGATCTTTTTCTCAGTTTCCTTCTCCATGACTTTCTGTCCAAATTTGATTTCTGCCACTTCGGCTACTTTTTCAGCCTCTGTAAAACACATAATTCAACATCTGTTTTTTTTTTCCATGAACGCCTATATTGACATTGTAGATTATATTATTACTCTCTTTACCAATCACAGCTTTGATCCTTTCGGTCTCTGCCTCTTTCTCCACAACCTTCTGTGTCTGCTGGGAGATCAGCAGTTTTGTCTTCTCACTCTCCCTGTGGGTAAACAATGGTGATTGCACATTAGAGATGAAATAGTATGAACATTTTTCACTATAATTGTGACCACATTTATCACAGTTCTCAATTATTACGGTGAATGTGCCGAACAGCAGGACAGGAGTAACAACTATATTATTACCTGTCACTCTTTATAAATCCTTGTCCAGATCTGAATGCTTATTATTCAAATGTTTACCTAAGTTTGAAGCAAAGGTGGTAATACTAATCGCTACGTTTGTAGGACGAAATCAGGACTTGCAGCGCGGTGCCTCCCTGTTTAAAGCGTCGCCTTTATCGTTTGCTTTGAAGCCCAAATACCTCCAAATTGCGCTTCACACTCCCTCTTCATCAGGGGTGCTCACACTTTTTCTGCAGGCGAGCTACTTTTCAATTGATCAAGTCGTGGGGATCTACCTCATTCATATATATAATTTATATTTACTTATTTATGAAATATATGTTTTTGTTAACAAGTTAAAGGTGTTTAATGATAATGCAAGCATGTTTAACACATATAGTTAATATTGTTAATACATTAAAGGTGTTTAATGATAATACAAGTATGTTTAATACATATAGTTAATACTGTTAACAAGTTAAAGGTGTTTAAAGATAATGCAAGCATGTTTAACACATATAGTTAATATTGTTAACAAGTTAAAGGTGGTTACAAATAAAAAAAAGCATGTTTAACACAAATAGTTAATATTGTTAACAACTTAAAGGTGGTTAAAGATAAAACAAGCATGTTTAACACATATAGTTAATATTGTTAACAACTTAAAGGTGGTTAAAGATAATACAAGCACGTTTAACACATATAGTTAATATTGTTAACAACTTAAAGGTGGTTAAAGATAATACAAGCATGTTTAACACATATAGTTAATATTATTAATAAATTAAAGGTGTTTAAAGATAATACAAGCATGTTTAACACATATAGATTCCTTTCTTTCATGAAGACAATAATATAAGTTGGTGTATTATCTGATTCTGATGACTTGCATTGATAGGAATCAGACAGTAGTGATGATAATGTCCGCATTTCCGAATGGAGGAAAAAAAAAGTCCTCCTTTCTGTCCAATACCACATGAAAGTGGTTGGTTTTTGGCATCTTATTTGTCCAGCTTCCGTACTCCTTTGTATACACTTTACAAGAAATACATTGTCGGCAAACTCCGTAGCTTGCTAGCTTGTGCACGCCAGCTTTCTGAGACTCTTATTTTGGTAGCGCAGGCAGGATGAAGCAGAGCTTTTATTGTGCAACTGTGCAGTCGGTCTTTGGAGTTTTGACGACAGGTACGGCGCCAGAGTCTGTTGAAATAAAGTGTTTCTCGCCTTCCAGTCGGTAATTTTAATGAGCTGGCAGCAGCCAGCGTCATCTCAGAAGACCCTCGGGTGCCGTGAATGTCAATCAAGTGACGTCATAGTGAAGATTTATGATCGCTCATTTTTAGGACTATTTTTTTAATGCCTGGCTGGTGATCGACTGACACACCCTCCGAGATCGACCGGTAGATCGCGATCGACGTAATGAGCACCCCTGCTCTTCATTAACCAGTAGAATTGTCTTTTTATGCCATTTGACACCGTGCGCCTCTGATCTGTAGTCACCGCCGCATAGCATCATTCAGATGATGAAACTGTACTGGTATTTTTCAAAAGCAGTATAAAACAGCAGTATAGCTCTCATGGTGGGCCAATTAATACGGAGTTATCAATAAAAAGAATGGAACATTAGTGCAAAAGAGTTTAACTGTGTTTTCCAGGGATGCGACAACTGCAGTTGACTGTAGAAGATGCTGTTGTCTTGTTTTTTAAGGCATGTTAAATTTGGGCTGTATTGGGTAGGCAAGCCCCGATTAAATAGATTTAAATGTATTTTAATGGACGGCGCTCATTTAAAATACAAGTGTTTTGATTTAAGAACACGGTCGAGGAATTAATTGAGCTCGTAAAATTGACGTACCACTGTATACTAAAATCTGAGATATATTACTTAAAATAAGCAATATAATCTTCCAACAGAACATGAACATTTAAATTGTGCTGTTGAAAGATTGATTACAGACAGTTTTATGACAGCACTGTGTTTCTTCAGTTATGCCTATTACTGGTCATTTTAGGTCACAACTGTTAACTACATTAGGATACACTGTCAATGATGTCTGCCTTAACGATGTATGCAGCAGGAAGAAATACAGATTTTAACCTCATATTTTTTATTCAAGCCATTCATTCTACAAAAACCCCATGTGTTCTGACCATACTTGCCAACCCTCTCTGATTTTCCGGGAGACTCCCGAAATTCAGCGCCTCTCCCGAAAACCTCCCGGGACAAATTTTCTCCCGAAATTCAGGCGGAGCTGGAGGCCACGCCCCCTCCAGCTCCATGCGGACCTGAGTGACGTGTTGACAGCCTGTTCACACGTCCGCTTTCCCACAATATAAACAGCTAATGATCGAGGGCGAGTTCTTGGTTTCTTACGTGGGTTTATTGTTAGGCAGTTTCATTAACGTCCTCCCAGCGCGGTAACAACACACAACAACAGCAGTCAAGTTTTCGTCTACCGTAAAGCAGTTCGTCTGCCGTAAACAGCAATGTTGTGACACTTTTAAACAGGACAATACTGCCATCTACTGTACATGCATATGTGACCCACCCATAATGTGTCACATTTTTGTGTTGATTTATTTATTTTATTTTGTGGTTTGAATTCGTTTTTGGAGCTGTCATTACACATTTATCAGTATTCACATTGGTCAGTAGGGGGCAGTAAGGCGTTTCTTCCCAATTGAATGCTATCACCTGCAGACCGGAAGTGTCTTGTCATTCTGATGAGAGCGACCAGTCTGTGAACAATTGAAACGTCCTGTGTGCTTTTTCCTCCTGTATAACAGGTTAGTTTTGGTGAATCAACTCACTGAATAATATCCATGTGATCTTTATAAGTTTAAGTACACATTCTGATGGTGGAGCCTAACTCTAAAGTGTTTGTGAGTTGTAGTTTGTATTTGTGAATGAATCCAGTGCACAGCTGCAGTAATCAATACAAAATGGCCATGTGAGTACGCAATGTTTATATAGGAACTTCTGATCCTAATTCAGACTCCCAAATTAGAGCTCCCGTTTTCTTATTGATTTTATAATGTATATTTGTATAATGTGTGTGTTCTGAAATAGTGACAGAGAATAGAACAAGGATGGACAATTCAACCCTTAACTCAACAATGAGTAGATGAGTGTTATGTGTGTGTATATGTGTAAATAAATGAACACTGAAATTCAAGTATTTCTCTTATATATATATATATATATATATATATATATATATATATATATATATATATATATAAAATAAAATAAATATATATTTATAGCTAGAATTCACTGAAAGTCAAGTATTTCTTTTATTTATATATATATATATATATATATATATATATATATATATATATATATATGTAATAAAAAAAAATATATAGCTAGAATTCACTGAAAGTCAAGTATTTCTTATATATATATCTATCTTAACCACGCCCCCAACCACCCCCCCCCCTCCCTCCCGACCACACCCCCCACCTCCCGAAATCAGAGGTCTCAAGGTTGGCAAGTATGGTTCTGACTGACTACAATACTTTATTACAGTGGTAATTTTGCTGTTGCTTGCAGAAGAAAAATGGATGGATGGATGGATGTTTAAGACCATTAAGATCAAACATACACATTTAGCAGGCCTGGCAATAAGCTTTAATTGCTGTCGAGAGAAGGGCTTTTACATTCTGTCTGGTTATGGTGGATGATGATTAAGCTTTTAAATCTGGTATTCAAATAAAAGTGAACCCCTGTGGACTTCTGGAGGCAGGCAAACATCTGACGGCCAGACAGCAAAACGGTGCCTTAAATCTAAAATACCTCCAACATTGACCCCCAAAGCTAGTATCCGGCGTAAAGGAAATACAGTATAAAGTATTTATTCTTCTAAAAAACATAAAAATACAGTTAGCAGGGTATCTGCAGGTTTTAACAGGTTAAATTTAGGACTTTTAAAGATTTTTTTAAAACAAAATGAATGAAATTTAAGAGCTATTTCCAGAGGTGTCACAAGATCTCACTTGTGCATGTACAAGTCAGTCAGCCCCACAACAAGAGAATAAAGAAAAATAAGTAACTACAATTGCGGACTTGCACATAGTACTTAGGTAAATTTCTACCATAAATGGGACAATGTTTTCTGGAAAAAGGGGTGCTTTTAAAACACTTCCTTGTGGTCTACATAACATTTAATGGTGGTTCTTTTTTGCCCAGATTATGTTTTACAGACCATCTTCAATCTGCTTTCTGGATGCGTCTTTTTGTAGGTGGTCTTATTTACATGGCTTAACTTTGACAGCGTCTTCTCAACTTCATCCAATTTGTAGTTTTTAATGCTTCCAATGCGAGTCTACTGACAGATATGTAAGTTTGAGCTATACATTCATTTGTATTAATAATGACAACAGCGAAGGATGCATGTGCAGTCAGCCCCACAACAAGAGAATAAAGAAAAATAAGTAACTACAATTGCGGACTTGTTCAAAGTACTTCGGTAAATTTCTACCATAAATGGAGATATCCGCTGATGTCACAATTGGGGAAAATTCAAATTTAGGAGGAAGTATGAAGAAAGGCAAGATTGTTTTATAAATGTCTCCGCAGTGGCGAAAGACTAATCAAACCATCTAGTAGCTGGTTCCATCCGAAGTGTCCCCCAGGACAGCAGGCTCGAGCATACTTGCCAACCCTCCCGGATATTCCGGGAGACTCCCGAAATTCAGCGCCTCTCCCGAAAACCTCCCGGGACAAATTTTCTCCCGAAAATCTCCCGAAATTCAGGCGGACCTGAGTGACGTGTCGACAGCCTTTTTTCACGTCCGCTTTCCCACAATATAAACAGTGTGCCTGCCCAATCACGTTATAACTGTAGAATGATCGAGGGTGAGTTCTTGGTTTCTTATGTGGGTTTATTGTTAGGCAGTTTCATTAACGTCCTCGCAGCGCGGCAACAACACACAACTACAGCAGTCATGGTTTCGTCTACCGTAAAGCAGTCCGTCTGCCGTAAACAGCAATGTTGTGACACTCTTAAACAGGACAATACTGCCATCTACTGTACATGCATATGGGACATTAACATCTACGGCTTTTAGAGAGTGCAGTGCACAACTGCGCACACAACAAGGAGACGAAGCAGAATGCATCATCAGAGAGGGTGTTCAGCATGGTTAGAAAAAAAGTGACAGAGAATAGAACATGGATGGACAATTCAACCCTTAACTCAACAATGAGTAGATGAGTGTTATGTGTGTGTATATATGTGAATAAATTAACACTGAAATTCAAATATTTCTCTTATTTATATATATACACACACACACATACATACATATACATATATATATATATATATATATATGTAATTAAAAAAAAAATATATATAGCTAGAATTCACTGAAAGTCAAGTATTTCTTATATGTATATATATGAAATACTTGACTTGGTGAATTCTAGCTGTAAATATACTCCTCCCCTCTTAACCACGCCCCCCCACCTCCCGAAATCGGAGGTCTCAAGGTTGGCAAGTATGGGCTCGAGGATGCAGTTTTATCTGGTAAAGCTATAGTTTAAACATAGTTTGATTTCCAATTTTCGGCAATTACGCAGATCCCCAAATACACAAAAGCAGGTACCAATAAGTAAGTTGGTTTTGCATAAGTCCCCTTTAAATAGTCAAAAGCACATCCATCTGGCAGTGTGCTCGGGGTTTGAACCACACATTAAGTACTTTCTACTCACTACAAAAAAAGCGCTAGCAAAGAGAGCTAGGCTTGACCTGCTTAGGGAGAATATTACAGAGAAAAGCGTGACCACTCTCCTTTTATTTTAAATTTGATTCATTTTTCATTTTAGTTTTTATTTCTGGAAAAGAGTTCAAAAAGTTAAAATCTAATTTGTAACTATAAAACACATCAAAGTGCACTTGCATTGTTTTGTAATCCAGCCATATTATAAAAGGTTTCCTTGTGCAGTCATATACCTTGTCATAGTAGTTTTCTTAAAGGAAATGTGGGCCAGATTATCTTGTTGTGACATTATTCATCTCTGCTTAACAATGGCAGTGTACCAAGTTCATCCTATCTTACCTCATCTTATGTACTCGAGTCAAGTTGTCACGGAAATTTAGACTTTCAGCTTTAATCAGTTGCAATCAATGACAGCTTAAATGCTGGAGCGTATGGACATGATCAAATTCAAGAGTTTCCCTCCAAGCAAAAACTGCATGCACCTTTACTTCCTGTTTACTGGAGAGTATTACTGTGTTCACTTACTGCTTCAGTTGAAATTGGGCCAGAAACCTAATCAATGGAAAATGTGTATCTTTTTGTCTGCGGACTCTAACTGGCAGTTTATGTCCCTTGGTTTCAACAATAAGTTGCCTTTAGTTTGTTATCGAGACTGCATTATTTGCTCATTTACTGTTCAAATTGCGCAATTTTAAAATGTTCTGTGCGCTTATTCCATCTTGCTTTGGCACTGCTCGCCCGCACGAAGAATGGAAATGGAAACTGCCTCTATGATGACTAAGCAACACCTGCATGCTGATGCATGTGTCTGTGAAAACTGAATCAAAATGTGATCAACCATCTGGCATTTATCTCACTCTGGATGTCATCTATAAACTAAAGCCTGATTTTTACAGTGTGTGTGTGAGAGAGCACATGAAGTCACTGTAAGATGCTCAAAGACTGACATGAACCAGCTGTGGTTTCCTTTACAGTACTTGGCAGTGAAAGTTACAATAACAATAAGTCAATCCAATTGGCCTGGGTGGGTGGAGGGTGTACACAACACAAAGTTAGGAAGGCAGAGAACATTCTTTGTTGACACATGGGGGAAAGAAAAAAAAAATCTTACATCAGTTCGTAATTCCTGCGGATGCTCTCTGGGATGTTAGGCTTTGTGACACGAACTGCCTGCAAAAAGTCCAACCAAACACAAAAAGGATCAGTTAGTTCCTAGTCAGCTTAGATGCGAAATCTCCAATTGGTAAGAGTATTGGTTTCCCAGAAAGAGTTGTTATTGTTTCAAATTGTCCTAGTTATTTATAGGAAACTCAAGGCCTGAGTAATATCACTCAAGGGAGAGTCGAAAACTCGGCAATGAATTGTATGTTTATCCGCTGGGTTTCTTTATTAAAACTTTCTAAATAAACAGTCTTGTACTGATGGTTGATCCTGTGGGGACGCTGGGGGGATCTGCAGAGGTTGTGAAAGCTAACTTTAAAACACTTTCTCTCTTTCTATGACACTGTACACAATGTTGACATGAAACTCAAGAGGTGTTCAGACGTCGGTTACACACTAAATTCACAAACCTACTTTTGATATAAATTCATACATCAAATTGTTGAGCAAGACAAATCTCAGGCCCCTAAATGTGAATGTTCTCACATACACTTGTACCTTGTTTTTGTCTGCTCCACTTCTCGTAGGATTCGGTCTTCAACAAGTGAAATTAATTATAATTATATAGCGCTTTTCTCTAGTGACTCAAAGCGCTTTACATAGTGACACCCATTATCCAAGTTACATTTAAGCCAGTGTGGGTAGAACTGGGAGCAGGTGGGTAAAGTATCTTGCCCAAGGACACAACGGCAGTGACTAGGACGGCAGAAGCGGGGATCGAACCTGGAACCCTCAAGTTACTGGCACGGCCGTTCTACCAACCGAGCCAACACTCCCATCCCCCTAAAAAAATAACTTTCAACATATGAAAACTTTGGCAAAGCTTTCATTTGTTGAACCCTTTTGTTTATTTTGCTGCCAGTTTTTTTGAAGTGTTACACATTTTAATTCCTAAGTTTCCATTTTTCATTCCTCAGTTTTCTTTTTTTCCACTTTCCAGTAACGTGAAAGTGGAAAAAAAGATAACTGAATCTAAAAAAACGAAAGCAAGCGTCACCTAAACTGCATCAAACACATTTGAGATGAACCACAACATTATGAGCTAACTAGACTATGAGCTCGGCGAAAACTTTTCCATTGGCAATCCGGGGGCCAAATCCAGCCCAGGAATGACACCATAGTGGCCCCCGACTTCAGTTCAAAACTTTGGAGACAAACATTTTTGCAGCAAACTCTTAAAAACACAGTTTTTCTGTTGTATAGAGGAACTTTGACCATTGTAAACACATTGGCAGATCATTGACATTTTGGGATCCAAACTTGTGATTTACATAACTGGCGTGTTCTTCAAGGCATTGTTTAAAGTCCGGTCCTTTATGGCGGTTACACATTTTCTTCGTCATGTGAATTGTGCAACTACGTTGTTGCTATAGCTTGTTAACTTCAGATGCAGTCACAAGTCATTTGTTCAACTTCTTAATGTATACTAATAGTGTTTCTCAAGGTTCAATTTTATGTCCTGTCTTTTTCATCAGTTGGTCTCTTCAAAATGGTGCCCTACGAGTTCAGTTTAAAAACTTGTGAGACAGATTATTGCAGCAGATTCTTAAAGGGGAACATTATCACCAGACCTATGTAAGCGTCAATATATACCTTGATGTTGCAGAAAAAAGACCATATATTTTTTTAACCGATTTCCGAACTCTAAATGGGTGAATTTTGGCGAATTAAACGCCTTTCTAATATTCGCTCTCGGAGCGATGACGTCACAACGTGGCGTCACATCGGGAAGCAATCCGCCATTTTCTCAAACACCGAGTCAAATCAGCTCTGTTATTTTCCGTTTTTTTCGACTGTTTTCCGTACCTTGGAGACATCATGCCTCGTCGGAGTGTTGTCGGAGGGTGTAACAACACGAACAGGGACGGATTCAAGTTGCACCAGTGGCCCAAAGATGCGAAAGTGGCAAGAAATTGGACGTTTGTTCCGCACACTTTACCGACGAAAGCTATGCTACGACAGAGATGGCAAGAATGTGTGGATATCCTGCGACACTCAAAGCAGATGCATTTCCAACGATAAAGTCAAAGAAATCTGCCGCCAGACCCCCATTGAATCTGCCGGAGTGTGTGAGGAATTCAGGGACAAATGACCTCGGTAGCACGGCAAGCAATGGCGGCAGTTTGTTCCCGCAGACGAGCAAGCTAAACCCCCTATCGACCCTAGCTTCCCTGGCCTGCTGACATCAACTCCAAAACTGGACAGATCAGCTTTCAGGAAAAGAGCGCGGATGAGGGTATGTCTACGGAATATATTAATTGATGAAAATTGGGCTGTCTGCACTCTCAAAGTGCATGTTGTTGCCAAATGTATTTCATATGCTGTAAACCTAGTTCATAGTTGTTAGTTTCCTTTAATGCCAAACAAACACATACCAATCGTTGGTTAGAAGGCGATCGCCAAATTCGTCCTCGCTTTCTCCCGTGTCGCTGGCTGTCGTGTCGTTTTCGTCGGTTTCGCTTGCATGCGGTTCAAACCGATATGGCTCAATAGCTTCAGTTTCTTCTTCAATTTCGTTTTCACTACCTGCCTCCACACTACAACCATCCGTTTCAATACATTTGTAATCTGTTGAATCGCTTAAGCCGCTGAAATCCGAGTCTGAATCCGAGCTAATGTCGCTATAGCTTGCTGTTCTTTCCGCCATGTTTGTTTGTGTTGGCTTCACTATGTGACGTCACAGGAAAATGGACGGGTGTATATAACGATGGTTAAAATCAGGCACTTTGAAGCTTTTTTTTTAGGGATATTGCGTGATGGGTAAAATTTTGAAAAAAACTTGGAAAAATATAATAAGCCACTGGGAACTGATTTTTAATGGTTTTAACCCTTCTGAAATTGTGATAATGTTCCCCTTTAAAAACATTAGAGTGCAGTCATAGAGATGATATTTCACTAACTTTTTGGCAGAAGATTCTTAAAAACAGCAGAGCGATCCTGTAACTCTGACAAAATAAATACATGTCTACTGTAAAGGAAGCTGGGTTATACAAAATAAGACTGATAGTGAAGGGAGAAGTCGGCCCTCCCAGTCTTAACGTTTCTCGAAATGTGGCCACCAAAACAAATTAATTGAATATCCCTGAGCGAGGGTCCTCTAAATCAACAGTGAATTCACAAATGTTCTTCTCGATGAACTAAATTCCCACAGCTTTTTAAGTGGAGGTGAAGAGAGAAAGTTGTTAAAGCTGCTAAAGGAGGGAACCAAGTCAAGGCTGACCTACTCACCTTTTCTGCTGCTCTGTATTTCAGTCAATTAATCTTAAAATGTTTCACATTAATGTCAGTCCGACTGTATGTTTATTTTAACAAGACACACCATGAAAATAAAGTCAACACAAGTCGGAATCCAGCTCATTTTGTTGTTGTAGGACAATAAAACTGATCGTTCAAAGCATAAATTCAAACATCTGTGACATATAAAGTTAATAACATTGATCAAAGCAGCAATGCGCTCTAGCACTTTCACTGGCCCTTGAAGTTATGAATGCTAAGGCGATGTTATCATGTCAGAGTCACCTTTCAATGTTACAAAGTGTACCAGATCAGACTTTTGGCATTGCTTGACTCACTGTAATTACACACCGCCCTGACTCAAAACAATAATTGAGTAATAGTTATTTGTCTTTGAGTATGCAAAATTGCATTTTATCTGGAGACTATAATACGCACAGCTTATTTATCATCTTCACTGCAAAAACTGAAATCTAAGTAAGATGAAATATCTCAAATAAGGGTGATATTTGCTTATTTTCTGTCTGATAAGATAATTATTCTCACTAAGCAGATTTAATGTTAGTGTTTTACTTGTTTTAAGGGTTTTGGTCCTAAATTCTCAGTAAGATATTACAGCTTGTTGCTGAGATTTGATGACCTATATTGAGTAAAACATGCTTGAAACTAGAATATCAAGTGTTGCAAAGCTGTGTCATCAACACTCCCAAGTATAAAACTACTTTTTTAAAGTAATAATTTCTTATTTCAAGCATGAAAAAAAAAATCATGACTTTGACACAATTGTGTCTCATAATTAAAACGGATGACTGCCAAATGGACTTTGCTGTTTTATTTTCAATGAAACAATAGAAAATACGTACTCATATAGTAGTACAGTTGGCACAGTACAGTAAACTGACAGTTAATATTTAAACATTTAACATTTCTAACAATTTTGAACTGAAATAGTTCATGCACATCCAGATAAATTCTTAAAAATTACAATAAAAATTTTTTTGGCTGGGGGCCAGGCTGTATATATGCGCACTAATTGACTGAAAGAGCACACACTTGGCGCGATGATGTCATGTTATCGATGGAAAAATGCATTTTTAGACAATATGATTTGCCTGAGCGGCTAGGAGACCCCGAGAGTAACAAGTGGTTGCCTTGTTGCCTTTCCATTAAGAACAATAAATTAGTTTTTAGTATAAGTTTGCTGGTTTCAAGAAATGTAATGCCGAGCACATATCATTATGTCAAGATAATGCCACTAGCATTTACTTAATTTAAGAATATTTTTCAACATATTGAGCAAAAAGGTCTCTTTTTTTTTTTCTACCAAAAAAAGTGCACTTGTTATTAGTGAGAATATACTTATTTTAAGGTATTTTCGGGTTCACTGAAGTTAGCTAATTTTACTTGTTTTGTAAAGTCTTGACAAGCCAAATTTTCTTGTTCTATTGGCAGATAATTTTGCTTAGTTCAAATAAAATACCCCTAATTTTTGTATTTTTTTTCCTTCTTTTTGAACACTGACTTTTTGCAGTGTGTAATAATCAGGTTACACTTAGCATACCAGTATGTTAACAGGATTCTAAGTTTTGCAAGTATTTGCGTATAGAATAAAAATAGAACTAATCCATATCATTTTAGGCTTGAATTCTGAAATTGTGCCTCTTAACATTCCAAAACTTTTAGGTGAGGTTAAGTTAAGAACATACACTAAGTCAGGGATGTTCAGCTTTTGGGGGAAATGTTGGTATTTTTACCATCCAAAAGCCAAAACCAGCCCGCTAGGGGTTTTAATCTGGTACATTTGATACATTTTGAAAGTAAAAAAATACAAACTCAAAATTGTTATATTACTAACTCATTCAATAGGACGCACTGTGCGAGTCAGAGGAGAGGGGCACGCTGTTTTAATCAGATTAGAAGAATGAGTCTAACAAGGAGTGTCGTTGCTTAGAGAACATCATTTTCTAAGCCACAACTAGTCTCATCATGGTGAATCTTACAAAAACAACTGAGGAGAGAGAATATAAATTAATTGCTGGTGGGTCTCAAGGAAAACAGTCAATTTTCACCTGGAGCCGAGAGGTCTCTGAATCAAGAGTAAAGCCTACCTAACTGCTAACTAGGGATGTCCCGATCCAGGTTTTTGCACTTCCGATCCGATACCGATATTGTTTTTGCATTTCCGATCCGATACCGATACCGATACTGGCCTATCCGAGCATGTATTAAAGTTTAAAGTTATTTAGCCTACTTAGTTGTCAGAATCATGTTGAAAAGGGTTTTAGTACTCTTGGTAACAACTAGCCAGCTGAATTAGGGGAGTTTGAATAATACACAATGGTTGGTAACAAGAAACTGACCTGTTTATTCAAGGATAAACACAAAAGAGATAAAATTATACATGACAAACAGAAATGGCATCATTGAACTAGGGCTGGGCGATATGGCCTTTTTTTAATATTGCGATATTTTAAGGCCATATTGCGATACACAATATATATCTCGATATTTTGCCTTAGCCTTGAATGAACACTTGATGCATATAATCACAGCAGTATGATGATTCTATGTGTTTTGATTGATTGATTGAGACTTTTATTAGTAGGTTGCACAGTGAAGTACATATTCCGTACAATTGACCACTAAATGGTAACACCCCAATAAGTTTTTCAACTTGTTTAAGTCGGGGTCCACTTAAATTGATTCATGATACAGATATATACTATCAGATATATACTATCATCATAATACAGTCATCGCACAAGATAATCACATTGAATTATTTACATTATTTATAATCCAGGGTGTGGAGGGGGGCGCCGGATGTAAGTGTCAAAAAGACAGCCAAAAGAGTTTGATATGAGAATAAATCTAAAGTTAAAATATAGGGTAGAAATGCACCCATTTGCAGGAAATGTAGTCTTGATTTTCAAATTTTTCTTTCAAGGCTTGCATGTCTACATTAAAACATTCTTCTTCACACTGCATTAATATATGCTACTTTTAAACTTTCATGCAGAGAAGGAAATCACAATTAAAAAAATCACAAATTTTTTCATACGGTGTTGATGTGGAAATTTTTGCCTCAGCATTTTGATGGTGTGGACATGTGGCACCGAATGGAGATAAGCGTCTCGACAGACGTCACAATATTTGAACAATGATGACGAAAACTGTTTTCTCTGTCGTGTCCGTGTGTCGAAAATTGTTATGCGCTTATTTTTTTATTAGATTCTGTGCGTGGCATAGATTTGCTATGCGCAGAGGACGCTTAAACAGTGCGCAATTGCACAAGCGCGCACCTTAGAGGGAGCGTTGCTCGCACGGCTGCGCTAGCATCACAGCTAACGTTAGCCATGCTGCTACCTCTCTGTGACGTATGTCGTGACAGTATGTGACGTATGAGGTGACAGTATGTGACGTATGAGGTGACAGTATGTGACGTATGTCGTGACAGTATGTGACGTGTGTAAGAAGGTGCGCTTGCTGTCTGTGAGAGGGAGACACAGGAAAGAGTGAGAAGAGCCTGTCGTGTAATGCCAGCAGCTAAAAGCAACTGCGTGAGAATTCACAGACACAGACCTGTGGATGTGTTGAAGGTGTGCTGGAAAATGTGGAACGGAAATTACGGAGCAGCAGAAAAGTGGAATGTATTATTTAAATCGGTGCGTTGGAAAACACGGACCGGAGTTTTTTTAAAAACTGGATCTGGATCGGCATTTTCCCATGCCTTGCCGATACGCAATTTTTGGCAAATATCGGCAGCCGATCCGATCCAAATATCGGATCGAGACATCCCTACTGCTAACAGAATAGCATTAGCATCAAAGTCGTATTCTGACATCGAGTTAGTGACATTGGCACAGCGTGGCTCAGGGGTCAGAGCGGGTGTTTCAGTAATGAGAAAGTTCCCAGTTCGAATCCCGCTCCTCCATCCCAGTCGCCGCTGTTGTATCCTTGGACACTAAGACACTACGCCCACATTGCCCTCTGGGAGGCTTCATCGACCGAGAAACTGAGCCATGATGAGCCAGGTATGGTCTCTGGGCGCTACACAATGGCTGCCCACTTCTCCGCAAGAGAGGATGGGTCAAATGCAAAGACGCTGTACATACGTTGTACATGTGCAACTCTCCCGGTTGCAGTTAGCCCAGAACGCGGCAGCACAACTTTTAACAGGGGCCAGGAAACGCCAGCATATAACCCCAATTCTTGAGAGTTTGCACTGGCTCCCTGTTCATCTTAGAATTGATTTTAAAACCCTGCTGTTTGTTTTTAAAGCTTTACTTGGACTGGCACCTCAGTATATCTCGGACCTCATTCAAATTTACAATCCCGCGCTCTGAGGTCCGAGAACCAGCTCCAGCTCGTAGTGCCCAAGACCAGACTTAAAACCAGGGGAGACAGGGCCTTCTATGTGGTCGGCCCTAAGCTCTGGAACACTCTGCCTCTCTATGTTCGAACTGATCCCACAGTGGAGTGTTTTAAGTCTCGTCTTAAGACCCACTTTTATTCTCTGGCTTTTAACACTACGTGAGTTGTGTGGTCCTCTGTTGTCCTCTGTGTTTTAAAATGTTGTTTTCTATTTACTGTTTTAATTGGTTTTACCCTTCAAAATCATTTTTAATCATATTATTTTTATATGTATTTATTTTTTGTTTTTATTCAGTCATTGGTGGAGCTAAGGATAATATTTTAATATTGTTTTTAATATTGTTGTGCAGCACTTTGGAAACATTTTGTTGTTTAAATGTGCTATATAAATAAAGTGGATTGGATTGGATTGATGTGACAAAATATATTTTCTTCTGAAAACTGCATGATAAGAAAACCCCGTTGTGAATTTCATAGTTGAATCTAATTTGTTAGATTTCTGTGTTTTTTTTATTTATTTAGGTTGTGATGTAGTACTGTATGTTGGTCACTAGGTGTCAATAACTTCACACAAATGTAATTTGACTCTCCCAAAGTTAATAAACAAAACATATAAAAAACACTGGGTCATATTAAGATTTTCTTTAACATTTAAAACACTTCCTTGTGGTTTACTTAACATGTAAGGCTGGTTCTTTGGTCTAAATGTTGCATAGATTCTGTTTTACAGACCATCTTCAAGCTGCTTTCTGACTGTCTCTTCAGATTGTGGCATTGTTTGGGCAAACTTATTTATGTGTAAAATGTCCTCCTCCAGGCCAAGCTTCTTCCGACTCGTTGACAGACTCATGAGACTTGCCATGTTGTAGTTTTTAGAATCAGAATCGTTTTATTGCCATTTTTTGAGAATGGGTTCTATATTGACAGATATAAGTCACTAATATACGCTACTTTTTATTAGAAATGGCAACAGTGGCGGATGTATGTGCATGTACAAGCCAGTCTTCTCCACAGCTGGAGGAAAGAGAAAAATAAGGAATTTTTTGACTACAACTTAGGACAACAACTGAATAAAAATGGCGAACTCACGCAAAGCTCTTCAGGTAAACCTCTTCCAAATATGTTAAAGTACCAATGATTGTCACACACACACTAGGTGTGGTGAAATTATTCTCTGCATTTGACCCATCACCCTTGATCACCCCCTGGGGGATGAGAGGAGCAGTGAGCAGCAGCGGTGGCCGCGCCCGGGAATCATTTTTGGTGATTTAACCCCCAATTCCAACCCTTGATGCTGGGTGCCAAGCAGGGAGGTAATGGGTCCCATTTTTATAGTCTTTGGTATGAGTCGGCCGGGGTTTGAACTCACAAATGGAGATATCGTCTCAAATACGGCTCGTTTGGCGCAAGCTTGAAAGAAGGCAAGATTGTTTTATACCTGTAAATATCTCCAGCTTGCCTCCATGGTTTGATTTAAAATGTTTGTGACTTATGAGGATCATAAATACACCAAAACAGGTCAGAAAAGTTGTTTTTGCACAATAGAACTACTTTAAGTTAAATGATTTCTTATTGGGAAGAGTGGATCGTGAGATCGACAGGCGGATCGGTGCGGCGTCTTCAGTAATGCGGACGCTGTATCGATCCGTTGTGGTGAAGAAGGAGCTGAGCCGGAAGGCAAAGCTCTCAATTTACCGGTCGATCTACGTTCCCATCCTCACCTATGGTCATGAGCTTTGGGTTATGACTGAAAGGACAAGATCACGGGTACAAGCGACCAAAATGAGTTTCCTCCGCCGGGTGGCGGGGCTCTCCCTTAGAGATAGGGTGAGAAGCTCTGTCATCCGGGGGGAGCTCAAAGTAAAGCCGCTGCTCCTCCACATCGAGAGGAGCCAGATGAGGTGGTTCGGGCATCTGGTCAGGATGCCACCCAAACGCCTCCCTAGGGAGGTGTTTAGGGCATGTCCGACCGGTAGGAGGCCACGAGGAAGACCCAGGACACGTTGGGAAGACTATGTCTCCCGGCTGGCCTGGGAACGCCTCGGGATCCCCCGGGAGGAGCTGGACGAAGTGGCTGGGGAGAGGGAAGTCTGGGCTTCCCTGCTTAGGCTGCTGCCCCCGCGACCCGACCTCGGATAAGCGGAAGAAGATGGATGGATGGATGGATTTCTTATTGTGTTTGATAGTTTTGTAGCAATGCATCCTATTGATACCAGTGTACTCTAGTGTCAATTGTAACACATTAAGGGTGTATGTATGGGACGGTGTTGCTGTTCTTATTTACTGAAATTCCCCATGTAGGCAAGAGGCACATTCATTTTTAAATAGTCCTGCGGCCCGAATCCGGCGTTTGACATCTGTGATCCAGACGAAGTAATAGCCAAAACAATGTTTCCGTAGGTAGACCTGCAGAAGGACCATTACCTTTGCCAGAGGGGAGCAGTGAGGCCGGCCTTCTGCCCGAGTGAACTTGTCGAAATTACACCTCTGGGGTGAGTCAGCGCGTGTCTAAATTCAAACGAGTCGACGGCTAGCTTCAGCCCCCTCGAATGACGCGGTGTTTGGCGACGGCGTGTTCGGATACGCCCTGCCTGCCCCATCTAAGCACATTCTCCCAACACCCACGCTGTACGTGGGGGGCTCAGGTGCTCAACTCACCTTGCTCCCACAGAGAAAGGAGGGGGTTCAATGTCTGACAATTTGACTACGAGGTTGATAGTCGGCTCAGACTCCTTTGAATCGAATTGTCAACTGTTCTAAAACAACCCTGGCCGGTGGTGTTCTTGCTTTAGTATTTTTGGATTTGAAGCCAACTGCAAGTCCACTTTTAAATGAGATTCTAAAATTGGCTGCTAGTAAGGAGATGACACCTGATAATGATGCACTTGTGCAAACCAAAAGAGGCCAAGTTTTCAGGGGGAAAAAAGTAGACTATACTAGTAATTTTTTCTCCAAGATGGCTCCGCTGTAGTAGCTGCTGTTGGCAGGAGCTCTGTGCTCTTGTGTCATCCTTTTGTATTTCCCTCTTGTTTTCATGTGTTATTATATATATATATATATATATATATATATATATATATATATATATATATATATATATATATATATATATATTTTTTTTTTTTGCCTTTTGGTTCGGGACCCTTTGGGACTGTGTGACAAGAGGTGGCACTTTCGTGACTTCTGTGGTGCTTTTTTGTGGACTTCTGAATCTGCCTACAGGGAGCCTTTTGGCCATGGAGACCAGCTTCTAGGTCTATGCCACACCAGAGTCCGTTTGGAGAGACCGGAGGAGATGCGGATGAAGAGACAGGGCTGCGGAGCTAGCACCGAGCGCCGGGACGGACAAGCTTCACAGTGTCTTGGCTGAATGAGCAGGTATCGGACACCTCGGTCTCCTTAGACCAGGGGTGCTCACACTTTTTCTGCAGGCGAGCTACTTTTCAATTGATCAAGTCGTGGGGATCTACCTCATTCATATATATAATTTATATTTACTTATTTATGAAACATGCGTTTTTGTTAACAAGTTAAAGGTGTTTAATGATAATACAAGCATGTTTAACACATATAGTTAATATTGTTAATACATTAAAGGTGTTTAATGAAAATACAAGTATGTTTAATACATATAGTTAATATTGTTAACAAGTTAAAGGTGTTTAATGATAATACAAGCATGTTTAACACATATAGTTAATATTGTTAATACATTAAAGGTGTTTAATGAAAATACAAGTATGTTTAATACATATAGTTAATATTGTTAACAAGTTAAAGGTGTTTAAAGATAACGCAAGCATGTTTAACACATATAGTTAATATTGTTAACAAGTTAAAGATGTTTAATGATAATGCAAGCATGTTTAACACATATAGTTAATATTGTTAATAAATTAAAGGTGTTTAATGATAATACAAGAATGTTTAACACATAGTTAATATTGTTAACAAGTTAAAAGGTATTTAAAGATAATACAAGCATGTTTAACGCTTATAGTTAATATTGGTAATAAGTTAAAGGTGTTTAAAGATAATACAAGCATGTTTAACACATATAGTTAATATTGTTAACAAATTAAAGGTGTTTAAAGATAATACAAGCATGTTTAACACATATAGTTAATATTGTTAAGTTAAAGGTGTTTAAAGATAATACAAGCATGTTTAACACAAATAGATTCCTTTCTTTCATGAAGACAAGAATATAAGTTGGTGTATTACCTGATTCTGATGACTTGCAATGATAGGAATCAGACAGTGGTGCTGATAAGGTCCGCATTTTCGAATGGAGGAGAAAAAAAGTCCTCCTTTCTGTCCAATACCACATGAAAGTGGTTGGTTTTTGGCATCTTATTTATCCAGCTTCCGTACTCCTTTTTGTACACTTTACAAGAAATACATTGTTGGCAAACTCCGTAGCTTGCTAGCTTGTGCACGCCAGCTTTCTGAGACTCTTATTTTGGTAACGCAAGCAGGATGAAGCAGAGCTTTTATTGTGCAACTGTGCAGTCGGTCTTTGGAGTTTTGACGACAGGTACGGCTCCAGAGTCTGTTGAAATAAAGTGTTTCTCGCCTTCCTGTCGGTAATTTAATGAGCTGGCAGCAGCCAGCGTCATCTCAGAAGACCCTCGGGTGTCGTGAATGTCAATCAAGTGACGTAGGTGACGTCATAGTGAAGATTTATGATCGCTCATTTTTAGGACTATTTTTTTAATGCCTGGCTGGTGATCGACTGACACACCCCCCGAGATCGACCGGTAGCTCGCGATCGACGTAATGAGCACCCCTGCCTTAGACGCATCCTCGCTCACCCATGCGGACTGGACACTGGCCCAGAGTTGGTGGGCGGCCGAGGGTGAAGTCGGCTCTCTTGGTTGCTTTGTTGGGTCTCCTCCTGACTCTGGCAATGCTCCCTCCACCCCAGCAGACGATGGCGTGGAACACAGCAGAGGCCACCACAGTGTATATGTTTCTTTTACTTTTTATTCATAGCTATATGTAGAAATGGCTGGTTGCATCAGCTCTGCTCTTTTAATGTCTTTAATGTCCTTTGATGTTTCCCTCTTAAACACATGTACCGTATTTTACGGACTATAAGTCGCAGTTTTTTTCATAGTTTGGCCGGGGGTGCGACTTATACTCAGGAGCGACTTATGTGTGAAATTATTAAGACATTACCGTAAAATATCAAATAATATTATTTAGCTCATTCACGTAAGAGACTAGACGTATAAGATTTCATGGGATTTAGCGATTAGGAGTGACAGATTGTTTGGTAAACGTATAGCATGTTCTATATGTTATAGTTATTTGAATGACTTACCATAATATGCTACGTTAACATACCAGGCACGTTCTCAGTTGGTTATTTATGCCTCATATACCGTACACTTATTCAGCCTGTTGTTCACTATTCTTTATTTATTTTAAATTGCCTTTCAAATGTATATTCTTGGTGTTGGGTTTTATCAAATAAATTTCCCCCCAAAAATGCGACTTATACTCCAGAGCGACTTATATATGTTTTTTTCCTTCTTTATTATGCATTTTCGGCCGGTGCAAATTATACTCCAGAGCGACTTATACACCGAAAAATACGGTAAGAGGCGTAGTGGATAGAGCAACCGTGCCAGAAACCTGAAGGTTGCAGGTTCGCTCCCCGCCTCTTACCATCCAAAAATCGCTGCCGTTGTGTCCTTGGGCGGGACACTTCACCCTTTGCCCCCGGTGCCACTCACACCGGTGAATTGAATGATGAATGATAGGTGGTGGTCGGAGGGGCCATTGGCGCAAATTGCAGCCACGCTTCCGTCAGTCTACCCCAGGGCAGCTGTGGCTATGAAAGTAGCTTACCACCACCAGGTGTGAATGATTGATGGGTTCTACATGTAAAGCGACTTTGGGTACTTAGAAAAGCGCTATATAAATCCCAGTTATTATTATGTGTGCTATGGCTATGAGTTGTTTTTTTCCCTTGACCTCAGTCTGGACCCCCTCTCCAGGGGCCCAGGTTTAGACCAATTTTTTTTTTCCTCACCCCCCCATTGTTTACCTGTATCTCACCTTTTTTGTAAGGGGTGCCGTAAGTTGGCAGACTCGTCAGCGATCCTGTTATGTCTCCCTGTAATGTTTGATCCTGTTCTGTCTCCCTGTAATGTTTGTCTGATCTTGAATGGGATTGTGCTGAAAATTTTGATTTCCCCTCGGGGATTGATAAAGTATTTCTGATTCTGATTCTGAAAATGTTGCTTCAGACACCGATTGCACATTAAGAATACAGTTAAATACAGTGGAAATAGTTCAGTTCCGAACACTTTTGACCTGTTTTTTTTTTTGTATTTGTGTACTTGTCTGAAGTTGTTAATGTTTTGTAACAAATGTATAATAATAGTGTAGCATTCGGACAGACTTTATAGCCAATCTTAATTCTCCAACAGCTGTTTTGAGTTGGACACCTTATATAATCTTGCACACATGAGGTGAGGGAGAGGTGAGGCAAGGTACAAACACCAGAATTTTTAAACGTCAACATGACGTTATAATGAAATCAATTCATCAATGATGAAGGAAATGTGTGGTAGTTGGGAAAACATTTACCATTATGGGATTAACTCCATCCCGGATAAAGCAGTGGCCAGTAACGTTACAATCAAATTGTCATGTGATTGTTCCTAGTAAACACATGTTGCAGGAGGAGCAGACGAGAATGAAACACATCGTACCTGTCCGTCCCTTTTTCTCCCTACATCATCTTTTTTTAATGGAGAAACTTGTTTCCAAATACTAACTTTTCCAATTAGGAACCCTAACTAACAGCCAATTAAGTTTGTGATTGGAGGAGGTTCTACTTACTTGGCAAAACACATTATTGAAATAGATAGTTACAAAATGTCAAACTAAACAAAGCTTTTGGGTCATTGTGTATTTTCAAAGATTTTTACAGTACCTGTATGATGAGACCAGGTGCCATGCCTGTTAGATCTTCTTGCAAGGTTATTTTGAGGTTTTCATCAATTTGGTCTGTGGAAGAGATGGATGGTGTTTAGATAAGAATGCACTTTGGACTGAACTACTGCAACTGAACCCTGGAATCATATAAAAAAATGTGGTGCAGTCCTTAAACGTTATTGTGTGTCCTCAGACTTTAGTCCATATTGTGTATGTTTTAACAATAAGAACAGTACACTACTGACCTTCCAGAAACCATTTTTATTACGGTCATCCTTTGCCAAGCATAAAAATAGCTAAATCAAATAAAAATATCGATATTACAGTAGTATTGGCCATTAGATGAGACCAAACCAGTACGATTACACTGCTCAGTATTGTGACCACTGATTGGCTGAGCCTCAAGCAGTATCACTACAGTATATTACAATAAAAGAGTACCAAGGTGACTAAAGGGTGTTATTTCATGTCTCGACAGTGCTCATAATGTTGAAAAATGTATTTAGAAGGTAGTAAACCGTTTTCTTTTTTGTTGTAGCTATGAAAATATTCCTACTAGGTGGAAATTCACTTATGTTAAAAAGGTTGCTGAAATGCAAAGGGTGTATTCTTTTTCAGATTGACTTTAAGTATTAGGTGCTTCCAAGCAGATGTTCCTGTTCTGTACATACCAAACAGGCCAATGTAGACCTCCTGCAGAGAGTGAACACTGCAAAACTGGTTGAGTTCGTGGTGCACCTTGTTGAATATCAAGGCTTTGTCGTAGTCCGCAGTGAAGTTCTTCACTATGTCAAACACTGCAGAGGAAGAGGCAGACATGATGGCCAACACGCAACATGCACACTTGTTTTACACATGATTGCACTTCCTACCTGCTGAAGGAACAAGGTAGTTGACCACCTCTATGCGATCAAAGTAGATCATCACTCCTCCACTGAGTCGAGAGTTTCAATATTTAAAGTTAGTCAAACTACTAATACCTAAAACTATTTTATACAGAGTGTATCATTACACATGCATGCGTGGAGTGTAAAATGTGATACTACTGAAAATAACCAAAATAGGAACCTTACCTCGTGCCACAGGGGACATTCTTCACCTCGTCTGTCTGCAGTGTCGTCTACAAGGCAGGAATAATACAATTTATACCATTTTACAGATGCCAGGAGCAATTTACTAAAATTCATGACCAATCAGTAGTGCTGTGCAATACAACAATATATATTGTAGTACGACAAAATGGCCTATGGTACGATATTATTCTCTATTGTTAATATTGTAATTTTAACATCGGGGCTACAGATAATGTAATTTCAGCAGCATAGCAGTTGCATTTTTTTGTTCACTTGAAATAACTTCACGACGAAAGCAGTCTGCCATTACAGCAAAGACGGAAAGCACAATGGAAGCCAAACCAACAAAATCCCAAAGAAAAATCTGTGCCAAAAAGAGGGTAGAGGAACATCTTTGTTTGGTTTTAGTTTGGATTAAAAAATGTATACATCGACCGAACAATGGTAATCTGCAAAACAAGGCGCCAAAAAGTAATTATGAATGACTTCAACGTGTCTATAACTATTGAAGACACTGCGTGAAACAGTACAGAGACAGTGTTAAAATTTGACGAAATAAATACAAACAGCAACGAACCTGACAGAGTTGATATCCAGGTATATACATACATATATATATGTACATACACATGATTACAAGGAGAAAAAAAGCTGTATCATGATCGAGATTCATATTTTAGTCCGTATCACACAGCACTAGAACAGTGTACAGTAGATGTCTTCAACGGGGCATCTGCAGACGTACTGCAGAGGCTTCATTACATTTTTGATTGATAAGACTGTCTTTATTTTAAATAATTGTTTTAATTTCTGTGGCAATGTTTTCACAAACTTAAAATGTCTTCAAATACACATTAACACACTGTAATGTAGTTTACAAACTACAACAACATGGACACCATACTCACTGTACCTTGTAAGTTTAAAATAAAACCAGGAATAAATAATGACATTATTGTATTCATTTTAGCATTTGAGATTGCTAGCGATTAGTGCTGCAGATACCTGGTAGTAATTAGCTCAGTTTAATTTAAAACACAATTGTATACAGGATATACAGTATAAGTAAGGGGTCCCCTATCCATCAGTTTGGGGTTCCTTGGTCTGGAAAACTTCAAAGAACCCTGGTGTACATTATATAACGTGCGTGGTTTAACATCAGTACAAATATGTTGTGATTTCATTTGTGCATGGAAGAGTGAAGATATGTTTGAATCTACAATACGTATTATTGTCACCATGAGCCTTGATTATTCACTTGGATCACCTGAACAGACTTGTAGGTGGTGATGAATGGAAGCATAAGATGGAAACCAGGTCCACTGGTGGTGGTCAAAAGAGCTCCTCCCCTGGATTGCAAACACAAGTGACCCAAGTAATATAGAGACAGATTGTAAAACAAACTCAACAAAGACATAACAGAAAAGATAACTGAAAAATGCAACAGCACCAGTCGATTGTTCCTGAGATTTTTTGAATTTGGCCACAATTATACGAGAAAAATCTCCCTCCATTGGCAAACAAAACTTGTTACCAAAAGTATCTAGAGCAGTCGGAATACTTATAAGGGCTGTGATTGGTCATTGGTGCAACACTAGGTTATATATTTTTTAGAAGTGCTACGCAGGATGTTTTGTAGGGGGAGGAGCGAGCCGGTATAGTGTTCAGGTTTAAGAGACTAAACCGGAAATTGAAAACTGGCAAAATGAAAAAAAAATGTGTACCTGGAGAGCAGCAAAGCGGACTTGCGTATTCAAAAGTCAAAATGTGTGCCAAATTCCAAAATGTCGGCAAACAACATCTGTAAAAAAACCTCTTGTGGATGTACTACCAGTCTGTGGTTGCCAGTGTTCTGTACTACACCGTAGTGTGCTGGGGGGGCAGTACATCTAAGACTGGAGAAACTGATCAGGCGGCCCGGTTCTACGATCGGAATAAAACTGGACTCACTGGTGACGGTGGCAGAGAAGAAGACTGTGGAAAAACTAGTGAGCATCCTGGATGATGCCAGTCACCCTCTGCATACCGTTATCAGTAGCCAGAGGATCCTGTTCAGTGCTAGACTGCTTCATCCCAAGTGCAGGACCAATAGACTCAAAAACTAATTTGTCCCACACGTCATTAGACTGTAGGGTTAGGGTACTAGGATGACAGGGGATGCAAAACAATAACAGTGCAATACTTTTTCATAACATGGTCACTACTGCCTAGTTTCTCTTGTTATATTCTTATTTGACTGTTATATTTTTATTGTCATTGTTGCCTTTTATTTGTTTTGTTATTGTAATCTTTTTCTATTTTGTTTCCATTTATACCCCCATTATTTACTTTTTAAATTCGATCTCAATTCTGTAAACTGCTGCTGGAATAGAATTTAAATTTTCCTGAGGGAACTCTCCTGAAGGAATCAATAAAGTACTTACTAACTAACTAACTAACTAACTAACTAACTATCTATCTATCTATCTATCTAAACCTTGAGTTGGGCTTCAGACTCATTTCTTATGTTTGTAGTTTTGATCAGACTCTCCAGTATTCCATTTTTGCATTGTTGGGATTGCGCCAAACCATATCAATTTAACTAATCCCTCCAAATGATGCTTGACCTTGCAAATTTGTCAAATACCAGTAATTTCCTCACACATTTTAGACAATAATCCTCATTTTTGCCATTTGAAATAGTTGGTAACGTTCTACAGACCACTAAGCAGCGTATTACATCTTCTAGCCAGTAATATCAGGCATTCAAAATAAAAGCACGCTTGTCGTAGCAGTCTCAGATGAAACATGGATCAGGCCTCGGACAGATTTTGCATGGTCCTGTAAAAGGACACAGAAATGATAAGGCTTCCCTGCTCCCATCTGTGTGATGCCGAGAACAGGATGTCTACAATATCAACCAAAACACTAGGATGGGAAGGCCACCTGGTGGTAAACTGGAGATACAACTCATACAAGCACAGAAAATAATTACTTAATGTGAATGCACTAGAGATGCGCGGTTTGCGGACACAACCGCGGAGTCCGTGGGTTGGGCGGGTGACATGACGAAGAAAATAGATTGTAAATAGAATCGGGCGGTTGGGGTTGAACCAATTCGGAAATATATATACATAGTTAAATGTTGTTACCCACATACGAAAAACGTATAGATTTTATCGGTCCTTTAGGTGGAGCTGATGGTGCATCACCGAAAAAGAAAAGGATTGACTTCACAGAATGGGAGGAGGATACACCTGTGCTTGTTGATGAAGTAGAGGATTATTCCTCTACAAACTTCCATCTCGACGGATCAGCAGAGGAAAATCTACTTTCCTTTTGGGGGAAACAAGGACAATCATTCCCACGACTACAACACCTTGCCAAGAGAATCCTATGCGTCCCAGCAACAAGTGCCGCAAGTGAGCGCTCCTTCAGCGCAGCAGGGCGCATTTTAGAGGCCAGGCGCTCTCGCATGAATCCTGGCACTGTAGATGCCATTTTATTCCTGCATAGTGCTAACAAAAAAAAAAGTAAGTAGACATACGGTTGGATATGTTAAACGAATTAGTCTACCCTACCTATAGGCTATACCAAATAAGCCCATGTCTAACCTATATTGAGTTCGGTCAGGTGAATAATTTTGATGGTTACGTGTTGTTTGGGCGCACTACAATGCAAAGGAATTAAGGCAATTGCGTTGTTTATTGTGGTTTTTTCTATTCGAGATATACTACTGTGTGTTAATTATTTGGCCTCGCTTTCAAGTGAAGCGCATCTCCGATTGGCGACAATGTAAGGATATTTAGCCTGCTTTGTTTGTCGCGACCGTCTATTTTCATTATAATTCAAGTTTGATGATAAAGTGCAGTCTGATGGCTTTGATTTCCCCCCTTCAGCTTTTTGCCTTGGCCAATAAGTTGCAGGTAATTTATTATTATTTATTTTTGTTTAAATAGGGATGACATACATATGTTATTGTATAATTTAAGTTTGTGCGCGTGATTGACAGCCTATGGCTTATGAGGCACATTTTTTATTTATTTTTTTATTTCAACTTAAAAACGTATGAGCCTATGCCTATGCCTACAACATAGGCTGTGTGTTTATCTTTATTTTCCTGCCTGTCGTTGACAATGGAGATTGTCTGATCTTTTGTCATGGCTGCAGATCAATCAATAAAGGTTCATTTTTGTCGCGAAATTGTTCACTGCTTCACTGTGCACCCCGCCCTCATCCCTATTTGAGCATTATAACGTTAACAAGTTAATATTCATTGAAATAAATTCAGACATTTTTTTTACCTAACGAAAATATAGGCCTAGTCTTTCTAAAACATTTTTTTAACTTCTTAAAAGCATAGTTCTGCTTGCTGCACCTGCGCACACAAAGTGTGAGGAACGCACCCCTGATCTGAGAGCATTGGCAACAATAGTCAACATTTTCTTAATGGAAATGACAATAATACTATAATAATGATAAATAATATTATCTCGCATTAATATCTCTTAGCCACTAATGCGTGGCAAGCATTGAATGTCTCTGCTGCATTGGATCAGTCTCCTTTCTTTAACAGGCAAAAGCTTTCTAACCTCACTAATGCCTTGCATCGTCTATATTAGATATATAACAACGGGCGGATGGCGGGCGGGTGTGGTTTTGATAAAATGTTGGTTGGGTGGATGGCGGATGGATGACGACATTTTTGATGCGGTTGCGGATGAAATAATTGCCTATGCGCGCATCTCTAGAATGCACATTAAAAAGTGTCACACAAAACACTGATTACAAAAAAATATATAATAAAATATGAAGATGCAATTTCATCTTAAAAAACACTGTAATTCTTACAACTTTTTGAAACAAACAAACAAAAAAACCTTGAAATGATACATTTTCGGTTACAACTATATTCGGTAACACTATATTCTACATAGACTATTTGGTGTTCTGTCGAATTCTTAGTATATTCTAGAATCAATACATAAATGATCTTTAAGTCAAATTCACATGACGCAAGCTCGCAGATAACTATGAACTCGTTAAATTTGTCAGTCTAAAAAAGGAATTTAGTCAAAAGCTTAACTGGAACCCTTCCAACTGTCAAAACAGAACACAACAAGATGTCATTCAACATTTGCACCGTCCAATTTACTCCACGGCAATGAGATATTTATGACACTGACAAATAACGAGGTAACTTTCAAAGACAGATTTGTAGCAGATGGCTCAGGTTAACAGCTAAACAGACTAGATACCTCTTGACATGTCAGGCACAAAACATCCAAGCATGCTGCTCACTCACCTGTAGTAAACTCCAGTGTGGCCTTCATCGATCTTGTGCACGGAAGCCAAAAGTGCTGCTCCAGCAAGAGCCACAATAATTGAGAATATGGCACCCCACTGTGCCATCCTGGTGAACAAAACAGACAAGACAGCATGTAATAATCAGCAGCGAGTAGCTAGAATCCTGAATACAATGTCAACAGAAAATCTGACCTGCATTTAGTCAGCAGTCTGTGGAGTAGCGCATGTATGCCGGCTTCTTGCTACCTGGTTATCTCCTCTCAGCTAAGGCTTATCCTGGCTTCAGCTGACCTTTGTCACCCTTAAAGAGGATTGAGCCTAAAGTATGAGAGATGGTCATTTCTGGTGGTAAAATGAACTCACAATACCTTTAAAAGGTACGAGGAATCATATTGAAAGTATTAATGTTAAATCCGAGCTCTGATGCTTGAAGAGCTAATGTTTAATAACATGGAGACATGAGATCAACTATCTGGATGACCTTTCTCCTCATTAGCCAATTATTTTTTTGTTTGGTCAACAAAAAACAAGTAAGCGGGTTAGATCCTCTGTGAAACATTACGAGAACTGCAAAACTCACTTTATTTTAGTTCAAACTTACTATTTTACATGCATCAGTGCGTTTATAGTGAAGTTGAGTGGACAGCCAGTACCTGGATATTGCACTAAACTAAGGCTGGGCCGATAAAACGATATCAATATACATCGCGATAGACAGGTAATCAATATCAATAAAACAACCATTGATTTTCTACCGCTTATCCGATTCGGGGTTGCGCGGGGTACTGGAGCCTATCTCAGCTACATTCGGGCGGAAGGCGGCGTACACCCTGGACAAGTCGCCACCTCATCGCAGGGCCAACACAGATAGACAGACAACATTCACACTCACATTCACACGCAACGTTCCCTCTAAGGTGCGTGCCTGTGCAATTGACCACTGCTCAAGCATCCTCTGCGCACGGCAAATCTATGCCACGCACAAAATCAAATAAAAAAATAAGCGCATGACAATTTTCGACACACGGACACGACAGAAAACAGTTTTCGTCATCATTGTTCAAATATTGTAACGTCTGTCGAGACGCTTTGAGGACATGAATTCCATCCATCACTTTACTGAGCAAAACTCTTTATTGTCGGCCATAAACACATCACCAAAACATTAGAAAAAAAATTATATCTAGCAAAAGTGGTCATTTTCTGCAGTACAAACCAGACCAAAAGCAACTTTGTTATATCAACAGCAGCCGCTCGCTCTTTCTCACTTGCGCCAACACATGCACATTTGGCACTTAGCCAGTGATGCGTTTACAGCCACACAAAAAGTCGGACAACTCCAACACCACACATAAAGTGTAATTCCAGGTCGTTACACTATGATTTACCAATCAAATGTGTGCTTATACCAGTGTCATTTATTAGGAATCTTAATTTATAAATATTAATCATGAAATGCTGTTAGTATACTAAATAAATACTAATAAAAATATATTTTTTACAAACAGGAAGTTGCAGGAATGTACACATGATCCCCTGCTTACATCTCATTGTGCAACATGTGAATGTTTTAATGGGAACTAAATACAATGTCTGAAAGGGGTACAAATTATGGGGGGTGCTGGAGCCTACATCAGCTGCATTCGGGCAGAAGGTGGTGTACACCCTGGACAAGTCGCCACCTCATCACAGGGCCAACACAGATAGACAGACAACATTCACACTCACATTCGCACACTAGGGCCAATTTAGTGTTGCCAATCAACACTAAATTAACCACATTCTAACCACCCCTTTTCAACGCCCAAATGAAAAATATCAATCACCACCACATTGGCTGCGTAGCGAAGAGATTTCCAAATGTTTACCAAAAAAGGGCCACAAACTGAAAAGCCTTATTGATATTTAATTATTTAAAAAACAACAACAATTGTGTCAGCTATAGCAGTGTTTTTCAACCACTGGTGTGCCGTGAGATACAGTCTGGTGTGCCGTGGGAGATTATCTAATTTCACCTATTTGGGTTAAAAGTATTTTTTTGCAAACCAGTAATTATAGTCCGCAAATGATGTGTTGTTGTTGAGTGTCGGTGCTGTCTAGAGCTCGGCAGAGTAACCGTGTAATACTCTTCCATATCAGTAGGTGGCAGCCGGTAGCTAATTGCTTTGTAGATGTCGGGAACAGCCGGAGGCAGTGTGCGGGTAAAAAGGTGTCTAATGCTTAAACCAAAAATAAACAAAAGGTGAGTGCCCCCAAGAAAAGGCATTGAAGCTTAGAGATGGCTATGCAGAACGAAACTACAACTGAACTGGCTACAAAGTAAACAATAACAGAATGCTGGACGACAGCAAAGACTTACTGTGGAGCAAAGACGGCGTCCACAAAGTACATCCGAACATGACATGACAATCAACAATGTTCCCACAAAGAGGATAAAAACAACTAAAATATTCTTGATTGCTAAAACAAAGTAGATGCGGGAAATATCGCTCAAAGGAAGACATGAAACTGCGACAGGAAAATAGCAAAAAAAAGAGAAAAAGCCACCAAAATAGGAGCGCAAGACAAGAACTAAAACACTACACACAAGAAAACAGCAAAAAACTCAAAATAAGTCAGGGAGTGCTGTGACAGGTGGTGACAGTACACCTACTATGAGACAAGAGCTATATTGATGCATGCTTGGTTATGCTTTAAAGTCATATCCAACAATTGCGACAACGACTTTTTACTGTTTCGTTTTTTTTTTATGATTTCTGCTGCGGTGTGCCTCCAGATTTGTTCAAGTGAAGTGAAGTGAAGTGAATTACATTTATATAGCGCCTTTCTCTAGTGACTCAAAGCGCTTTACATAGTGAAACCCAATATCTAAGTTACATTTAAACCAGTGTGGGTGGCACTGGGAGCAGGTGGGTAAAGTGTCTTGCCCAAGGACACAACGGCAATAACTAGGATGGCGGAAGCGGGGATTGAACCTGCAACCCTCAAGTTGCTGGCACGGCCGCTCTACCAACCGAGCTATACCGCAAAAAATGTGCCTTGGCTCAAAAAAGGTTGAAAAATACTAAGCTATAGGTTACTCAGTATATTATTAATTTATTAGTTACATTTCTATTTTTTCCTCATTACTTACCATTTTTTGCTAATTTTTCTTAATTTTTTTTACTATTGTTTCCCCAATGTAAGAATAGCATAAAAATAATAATATGATTGTGTAACTGCATTACATAATGTGTCCAAAATTCTGCCTGCACGAAAATATTAATGTTCACGTTTATCATACTTGCCAACCCTCCCGGATTTTCCGGGAGACTCCCGAAATTCAGCGCCTCTCCCGAAAACCTCCCGGGACAAATTATCTCCCGAAAATCTCCCGAAATTCAGGCGGACTCAGGTCCGCGGTGTGCCTGCCTAATGACGTTATAACTGTAGAATGATCGAGGGCGAGTTCTTAGTTCCTTATGTGTGTTTATTGTTAGGCAGTTTCATTAACGTCCTCCCAGCGCGGTAACAACACACAACAACAGCAGTCATGTTTTGGTCTGCCGTAAAGCAGTTCGTCTGCCGTAAACAGCAATGTTGTGACACTCTTAAACAGGACAATACTGCCATCTAGTGTATTTGATGAAAGCACTTTTGTGCGTGCCACACAGCAATGTCAGAGAGGACGTTCAGCATGGTTAGAAAAATAGTGACAGAGAATAGAACAAGGAGGGACAATTCAACCCTTAACTCAACAAGTATATGTGTAAATAAATGAACACTGAAATTCAAGTATTTCTTTTATATATATATATATATATACATACAATAAAATAAATATATATTTATAGCTAGAATTCACTGAAAGTCAAGTATTTCTTATATATATATATATATATATGTATATGTATATATATACATATATATATAATAAAAATCTCCTGATGATTGAGGGGAACCCCCCCCTCATGAAACAGGCCTGTAGAGATGAAATAGTCTTGTGATTTTTTTCCCACACATACATATATTGCGCTCTACTACGGTATCAAGCACTATTTTTTGGATAAACTTATTAAGACATATATATATATATATATATATATATATATATATATGAAATACTTGACTTGGTGAATTCTAGCTGTAAATATACTCCTCCCCTCTTAGCCACGCCCCCAACCACGCCCTCCCCGCCCCCCCACACCTCCCGAAATCGGAGGTCTCAAGGTTGGCAAGTATGACGTTTATTATGGTTGTAATAATTGTTTTAAAATTAACTAATTAGTTAGTCTTATTACATGTTTTAATTAACTAACTATACTTTGTTTGAAGTTGATTTATTTTGAGCGCTTTAAATAGTTTAGATCAAATAACAAGCGGTAAGATAGAATGAGACACAACAGCGAGCGGAAACATGCAATCGTCACTTCCGGTAACGACATAACCATTTGGAACAGCACTATATTGTCTAACTGACACCATTGTAGTCGTTCTACATGAACTATATCCCCATTTTCAAGTGTAAGTGTCTTCCCCTTTTGTCGCTGGCTAGTCTGTCCAAATCAATTCAAAATGTGGCAATCCGCAAAATAAACTGTAGGTAGTATCATTGTGCCGAATGACTTTAAACACGAGGTTCCATTGGAAAGTGACTAAACAGCAGACATTAAAATCTCAAAAAAAGGCTTCAGGTTTCCAATATTAACTGAGATTGCGATGGTAAAGTTGCCTTTACCGTGTCATTTTTAGTTTAGAGTACATGTTTTTGCTCTAATGTTCGCTATCTGGCTGCCGGAACCTTCATTTCCACGTTACTATTGTGAGTAATTTAAACCGAGCGAAGGCTAGAATGTAACAAACATGTTCCCCAGACAAGTTGACATGAGGACGACGGGTAGCGACACGTTATATTAACGCATGCAGGCTGCAAAGTGTAAGAGTCCTTGCTGGAAGGTTCTTACCTTTGATTTTAGTCCAAAAAAAAAACGGCGGACAGGAGAGAAGCTCAACGCACCTCAAGCACCTGACAACTTCTTCACATTTCCGCCGTGTTGCTGTCCCTGGGTTACTTGGAGCGCTATCGGCCTCTAGTGGAGGAAAGACTGTACTACAAGTTGTGGAACTGTGGAACAGCTTGGATGATTCCTTAAAATGTTCCAGTTCCATTCACACATTTAAAAAACACTTTAAGACCAATGTCTTGAAAAAATATATCACTCTTGAATCAATACTGAAGTTAATACTATGATCAATGTTAATTCAAAACTAAATGTGAGATATAAATAATAATGGCAGTATAATTGTTTGTATACAGGTAAAAGCCAGTAAATTAGAATATTTTGAAAAACTTGATTTATTTCAGTAATTGCATTCAAAAGGTGTAACTTGTACATTATATTTATTCATTGCACACAGACTGATGCATTCAAATGTTTATTTCATTTAATTTTGATGATTTGAAGTGGCAACAAATGAAAATCCAAAATTCCGTGTGTCACAAAATTAGAATATTACTTAAGGCTAATACAAAAAAGGGATTTTTAGAAATGTTGGCCAACTGAAAAGTATGAAAATGAAAAATATGAGCATGTACAATACTCAATACTTGGTTGGAGCTCCTTTTGCCTCAATTACTGCGTTAATGCGGCGTGGCATGGAGTCGATGAGTTTCTGGCACTGCTCAGGTGTTATGAGAGCCCAGGTTGCTCTGATAGTGGCCTTCAACTCTTCTGCGTTTTTGGGTCTGGCATTCCTTTTCACAATACCCCACAGATTTTCTATGGGGCTAAGGTCAGGGGAGTTGGCGGGCCAATTTAGAACAGAAATACCATGGTCCGTAAACCAGGCACAGGTAGATTTTGCGCTGTGTGCAGGCGCCAAGTCCTGTTGGAACTTGAAATCTCCATCTCCATAGAGCAGGTCAGCAGCAGGAAGCATGAAGTGCTCTAAAACTTGCTGGTAGACGGCTGCGTTGACCCTGGATCTCAGGAAACAGAGTGGACCGACACCAGCAGATGACATGGCACCCCAAACCATCACTGATGGTGGAAACTTTACACTAGACTTCAGGCAACGTGGATCCTGTGCCTCTCCTGTCTTCCTCCAGACTCTGGGACCTCGATTTCCAAAGGAAATGCAAAATTTGCATGGTTGGGTGATGGTTTGGGGTGCCATGTCATCTGCTGGAAAACACGAGCTGTTTTCAAATATGACTATGAAAGAAAATAAGTAACACTAAAATTCGGATATATGTAAATATCTGCCTCCGACAGTTGTTATAATGCTGTTTGTTACTTATGTATGTTATGTTGCAGCTATTTACAATAGTTTTGTCAATTTGTTCTGGCCTGAAATAAATTGGCCCTTTGAAACATATCTTTGTCTTTGTGTGTTGTATGTAGACCACATTGCTTAGCAGAGTTCAGTGATGCAAATGCATGTCGAGTTGATCAACAGATTGTATTATTCTCCAGTGCAATAACAGTACTGAAATGAAGGCTAAAAGGGCATTAAAGGGAGCCTTAAAAAATGTCATTTTCAATTTTCACAGTAACGCATTACTTTTTGGTGTAAGTAACTGAGTTACTTTTGAAATAAAGAAACTAGTAACTGTAGCTAGTTACTGGTTTTCAGTAACTAACTTAACACTGCACATTCATGAACATATCAAATACAAATGTGACAGATTGTAGCCGAAGGCTGATTTCCATCTGCATCTCATTGCAAAGAACCAAGCTCCCACTAATTCAGCGTAATAGTGACTTGTATGTTTCATGCCCTTATTTTTGCTGTATTTATCTGGCACAAGTGGAAAGCCGGTCCCTGAAAATAATGCCTACATTAAACCGGTCCGTTCGATCGAACCTTAGGGGTTCGGTGAGTCGGCCTCAGGGGTTCGCCGGAGCCTCCGTCGCGGAGGTCAAGACACACCCGACTCATCGTGCTGTCACACCGCGGTGAGGGAAGTCTTGTCTTGGGTTTTTCTGTCTTGTGATTTGCATGTTTTAGTTTGAAAAGTAACTCTCCTCTCGTTTCAGGTCACTTGCCCTTCCTTTTGTGTCATCAGTCTGACGTCATCCCGGTTCCCTGATTGTTTCCACCTGTTCCCTATTACCCTCATGTGTCTTATAAGCCCACTCCTCCCTTTGTTCTGTGCCAGATTGTTTCGTTTATTCGTGCTCTCTAGCCTCCATGCCCATGCCTTGTCTTGCCTTGCCTCGTCTTGTGCTTATGTTCTTTGATCCTGAATCCCTTCGTTGCTATTTTGAGTTTTCCTTTCTTCCTCCTCAGCAGAGTGATTTTTTTGTTATTTAGTTTATTCAGCCGAAGTGGTAAGTTTCAGTTATTTTTCATTCTTTCCTCACATTTTTGAGTGACAATTTTTGTTAAAACTTTATTAGATTAGATAGTGTAGAATTTTTCATAGCTGTTGTTTCTTCCTCCTGTTGGAGCGTTTTTTGTTTATACATTTTATAGCATATATTAATTATAGTTCGTCTTTGCTTTTGTGTTTTCCTCCGTTCGGAGTGATTTTTGGTTGTTCCTATTTTTTTTGGAACCTTTTTTGCCGATTAGTTTTTGGTTAAAATAGATATTGTAATCCTTGACTTTGGAGGTGAAAAGGAAGCTGTCAAAATAAAAGCCTGTCTAAGTTCCCTACTCTGCATCTGAGTCCTATCTTTTTACCAAGCCTGACATGTGCAGATAAAAACTTCTCCCTATTGGCGTATTATGGGTACCCCCAAACAATGTTCCCTCTAATTTTCCATTTGCGTGAGCAAACGCAAAAACTCTTCGAGCATTCAGTGGAGCACATGTGAGCGACGTCAGACGTGCACAATATGGCCACACCAACAGCACACCTGTCCCAAACCTGACTAAATAACAAGTTACATTTTTTATTATTACAACCAAATGACAGCAGCCATTTTCATGAGATTATTTTCTAATATAAGTGTTTTGGCCCACTTACAATGACAATAACAAAAAATATTGTTTCTCATGAGCTGTGTGTACCAGTGACGTGCGGTCACTAGAGGCAGGTGAGGCGGGGCCTCACCTGCCATCATGGAAAGAAAAAAAATGTAAAAAGAAAAAAAATTAATTAAATTGTTATATGTATCCAGTGATTATACTATAAAGTTATTTTCCATTTAACTTCACCAGTTTTAGATTATTTTTATTCAAAATCGCTGAATTTTCACATTTGCCGTTCAAATACTGAGAAGAGACGGTGCGGTGAACAGCAGCCAGTTGAGGCACGTCACTCAGTGCCTCAACATGGACGGACTCGGCTAACTGCTGGCCTGCTGTGCAGTGAGACCGTATTGCTATATGAATTATATTATACATTTCCATAGTTTAGTTAGCTGAGGTATATAATGTACAGTGTATTTTGTCAACAACTGTATGTGTGTAAAGTATTTCTTGTGCTGAGCGATCATAAAACTGCTGCGAAGACGCACTGGCTGAGGCTCGCGTAACCCCGCCTCCTGGTGCCGGTTATTGCACCTTCGCCGCAGACTGCACTCCCCGACGAGAGCGCCACACCAACCAAAGCCCACACCCAAACCCTCCACGTGCAAGACCGAATCCACCCAAAAAAAGTCACTTAACAAGAAGCCAAAAAGTGCAAAAACAACAATGCTCGCGCCGGAGGAGCCGTGAACGACTGCAAGGACACAACATTAGGTACACCTGCAGACTGCAGCACGGATTTCATATTTCATTCATTCACAACTCCTCCAACACCAACACCACTGTTCCCGCACTTATAAGTAAAGGTAAGACCATAATAACGTTTTTTTTTATTAAATGTGCTTTTTTGTGTGCTACAGTTTGTATGTGTAAAGTTAAAGTTAAGTTAAAGCAGGGGCGTCACTAGCTTTTAAGGACAGGGGGGACTTTGCCCCCAGGAGATGCACAGGATGCGAGCGAATGTTACGCACGAGCACAAAACTTCACAAACGGCTAACAAAGACTTAGAAATGATTCATTGTTATTATTATTATTTTTTTAAATGCACGGGACAAAATGAAATTCTCCCCGGGACGATGGCTTTTAACCATATATTTTCTTTTTCTTTTTATGTATTTATTCATTTTACATTTTATATTAAATGTCTTGGTTTTTCCTCCCTCTGAAAATCCTATTAAATGTTTAACAAGCCATCCTATAATAATAAAACAGCTATTAATGTAACAATACAATAAAACAAATATATTTAATGATGTTTTTTTTCATTATTTTAACAATAGGCTTATGTATATTACTTTATATAGATTCTACAAGAAACACAAAACTTAAAAAATAAATGATTTACAATTGCACACACAAGGTTTTGTGCAGCTTCACTCATTGTAAAGGAAGATAATGTGCTTCGTACACCTGCAGGACCGCAAGCAAGGTCGCAGAGAAAATGCGGGCTGGAATTTGAGTGATGTGGGCATTTTCTATATGAACAAGTGGAATGGATTGGATACCGACGCACTAAAGGGGCTCTCTACCTTACGCTACGAAGTGAGGGGAAACTGAGTGAATAATAACAGGTTATATCATTATTTATTTAAACTCATATTTGGGCCACTTTATAATGAATATGTCGGCATTAATTTGTTAAAAAAAACAAAAAAACACCATATTATTTAGGGGGGCTTAAGAATATTTTAGGGGGGCTTGAGCCCCCCTAAAATAGGCCTAACAACGCCAATGAGTTAAAGTAGCAATGATTGTCACACACACACTAGGTGTGGTGAAATTTGTCCTCTGCATTTGACCCATCCCCTTGTTCACCCCCTGGGAGGTGAGGGGAGCAGTGGGCAGCAGCGGCGCCGCGCACGGGAATAATTGTTGGTGATTTAACCCCCAATTCCAACCCTTGATGCTGAGTGCCAAGCATGGAAGAATGCTGGTATGAGCTTTTAAACATAACCCGTTAACTGCTGCCAATCAAATGGTGAATAAGATACTCTTTAGGGTTCATATGTTTGTAAATCTGACTGTGATGAAGTCAGTGCCTCACCAGTCATGAACCTCACCGCACGTCACTGGTGTGTACTAGTATTATACAGGTATGTCTGGGTGGAGGTCCTGTTTTGGAAATAATTTGTACCCCTTTCACATATCGCATTTAGTTCCCACTAAAACATTCACATGTTGCACAATGAGATGTAAACATGGGATCATGTGTACATTCCTGTAACTTTGTATTGTAAAATAAATATTTATTAGTATTTCTTTAATATAATAACATCATTTCATGATTAATATTTATAAATTACGATTAAATTAAGAATGTTTTATTATTTTTTTCCACTAAAGAAGGGTTCAGTGAATGCGCATATGAAACTGGTGGGGTTCGGTCATACTTGCCAACCCTCCTGAATTTTCCGGGAGACTCCCGAAATTCAGCGCCTCTCCCGAAAACCTCCCGGGACAAATATTCTCCCGAAAATCTCCCGATTTTCAGCCGGAGCTGGAAGCCACGCCCCCTCCAGCTCCATGCGGACCTGAGGGAGGACAGCCTTTTTTCATGACGGGAGGACAACAGGGTGACAAGAACTAAATCATCCAGACTAGAAATAAATTGTATTATTATGTTTATCTTACCTAAAAATAAATATATTTATTAATTTAAAAAAATAAATAAATTTTTTTTTACTATATTTTGCTAAAAACATCAAAATTAATTGTATTTTTCTTTGTATTTTTTCCTGACTTCTTATTACATCCAGCCATAGAATTATACATTAAAATAAACATATTTGAAATAATTGATTTTAAATTATGACAATAATTCATTTAAAATGACCATATTTAATTATTAAAATAATTGCTTGTTTATCAACAACTTTAGCATTTTATTCATTACATTTTGAAACTCTCAGAAGCCAAGTTATGTTATATTCTTTAATATTTATTTATGCAAGTTTGAAGTATCAATTATCCAAACACAGTTTTGTTTGCATATTTTCAGGATGTAGATATCTATATATATATATATATATATATATATATTAGAGATGCGCGGATAGGCAATTATTTCATCCGCAACCGCATCAGAAAGTCGTCAACCATCCGCAATCCACCCGATGTAACATTTGATCAGAACCGCACCTGCCCGCCATCCGCCCGCACCCGCCCGTTGTTATATATCTAATATAGACGATGCAAGGCATTAGTGAGGTTATAAAGCTTTTGCCTGTTAAAGAAAGGAGACTGATCCAATGCAGCACAGACATTCGCGTGCCACGCTGTCACGACCCAGACGCACACCAGTGCGCAATCATATGGGAGCCGCGCTGAGCGCACCTAAATATATATATGTATGTGTGGGGAAAAAAAATCACAAGACTATTTCATCTCTACAGGCCTGTTTCATGAGGGGGGTACCCTCAATCGTCAGGAGAAAAAAAATAAAAAAATCTCCTGACGATTGAGGGTACCCCCCTCATGAAACAGGCCTGTAGAGATGAAATAGTCTTGTGATTTTTTTTCCCCACACATACATATATTGCGCTCTACTACGGTATCGAGCACTATTTTTTGGATAACCTTATCAAGACATATATATATATATATATATGTATGAAATACTTGACTTGGTGAATTCTAGCTGTCAATATACTCCTCCCCTCTTAACCACGCCCCCAACCACGCCCCGCCCCACCCCCGACCACGCCCCCACCTCCCGAAATCGGAGGTCTCAAGGTTGGCAAGTATGGGTTCGGTACCTCCAACAAGGTTAAGAACCACTGCTCTATTTGGACGTTGGAGTCTGCAATTAAGCTTGATTGCATTACTAACTACAACCAGCAGATGGCGACATAGACCAGACTACATTACTTTTCATATGCTACTCCTGTATGAGGCCAATGTTTATCCTTTCTTTTTTTTTTTTTTTTTTTTTTTTTTTTTTTTAGGAATTAATGCCTGCAGAAGAAAACCAACATTTAGTTTTGTTGAAGTTTTACCTAAAATGAATCAAGATTCCATTTTGACAGATTTTATTTGTTAAAAAGGCATACTTGCCAACCTTGAGACCTCCGATTTCGGGAGGTGGGGGGTGGGGGCGTGGTCGGTGGTGGGGCGGGGCGTGGTTAAGAGGGGAGGAGTATATTGACAGCTAGAATTCAGCAAGTCAAGTATTTCATACATATATATATATATATATATATATATATATATATATATATATATATATATATATATATATATATATATATATATATATATATATCTACATCCTGAAAATATGCAAACAAACTGTGTTTAGATAATTGATACTTCAAACTTGCATAAATAAATCTTAAGGAATATAACATAACTTGGGTTCTGATAGTTTCAAAATGTAATGAATAAAATGCTAAAGTTGTTGATAAACAAGCAATTATTTTAATAATTAAATATGGTCATTTTAAATGAATTATTATGATAATTTAAAATCAATTATTTCAAATATGTTCATTTTAATGTATAATTCTATGGCTGGATGTAATAAGGAGTCACGAAAAAATACAAATAAAAATACAATTAATTTTGATGTTTTTAGCAAAATATAGTAAAAATGTATTTAGTTTTTTTTTTTTTAAATTAATAAATATATTCATTTTTAGGTAAGATAAACATCATAATACAATTTATCTCTAGTCTGGATGATTTAGTTCTTGTCACCCTCTTGTCCTCCCGTTGTGAAAAAAGGCTGTCCTCACTCAGGTCCGCATGGACCTGGAGGGGGCGTGGCCTCCAGCCCCAGCTGAAAATCGGGAGATTTTCGGGAGAATATTTGTCCCGGGAGGTTTTCGGGTGATGCGCTGAATTTCGGGAGCCTCCCGGGAAATTCGGGAGGGTTGGCAAGTATGCATAAAACACGTCCTAGAAAGTCGGAGAAAGTTATACATGTAAACAAACTACGGTGAGTTCAAGGACCGCCAAAATTAGTAGGACAAAACGGCGCTCGCCAAATACTCGAATCAGTGAGGCATGTTTAATATAAACAGTGCGCTTTATAACAATTAGGGAGGTTTGCGTCATGTTTGTCCTTCTACGGGAACCGTATTAAAACCATTTTTCACACATTTTTGAAAAAGCTCCAGAGAGCCACTAGGGCGGCGCTAAAGAGCCGCGGGTTGCCGACCCCTGATTTAAGGGCTCTTGATCGTGGCGCTTTATTTTTAGACACCGGCCTCTTGAGAAATGTACTGGAGGAGCAGAGCTAAGCTCAAGGTGTGCCAATGGCAGCTCCGTCCGTGCTTTGCATTTTAAACAGGGTGGATGGGATTGTGGGGGGGCGAGAAAGGGAACAACAGCGCAAGGGAAAAGAAGTTTGTCAGAGTTCATTAAGTATCAAGGGAACATCGCTGGAACTGGCAGAGTAAGGCGCGCTGGGGCCCGGGTGCCATTAATCACGACTGACATGAAACTAGGGGCTGAGGGGAGGGAGGGCGGCTCTGCCGGAGACTCTGGTAGTGATTATGTTGCAAAGGGGTCCCATGTAGTGTGCAAAAGGCTATCAGTGCAAGAATCAGTTGAGAAATGAAGAGGTTTTTTTTCTTGGGCAAAAATATGCATGTACCAGAATGTGTATTATCAGAAGAGAGAGACTATACGAGGCACGTATATATCTAAATATGCATGATGGACCATGCACCGGAAGCATTGTAGGTTAGTCTGTCACCCTGCAAGAAGAAGTACATGCAGGAGAAGACAGCGGAGAAGATGGAGGCCTCTGTTAAGTGCTGTGCTTGAAAGCCAGTCCGGCCTCATTAGCTGTCAGTTGTAACAATACTGAGCTGGCAGGGAGGACTGCTCCCAGTCTCAGTGCCATAAATCACAGGCTGACAGGGCCCTGACAGGGCTGGGAACTCACACACATGCAGGACTTGCTTGTTCCCCGGCTCTCCGCTGCTCTCTTTTCTTTTGCCTTTTTTTTTTTTTTTTTTTTTTTCCATTGCTCTATCTCTATTTATCCTCCCACTCCCGTCCTCTTTCTTTGTTGGTGCCACTCCCCACATTTTCTCTTTTCAAGTCTTTCCATCTCACTCTCACTCAGCACATTGCACACTGACAGCTCAGGCAGCATTCACTTAAACAGGGAGTTTTTCCCCCTCCTACACACATACATATAAACACGCACACGCACACTGCAAACACTGAAATCTAAGTAAGATGAAATATCTCAAATAAGGGTGATATTTGCTTATTTTCTGTCTGATAAGATAATTCTTCTCGCTAAGCAGATTTTATGTTAGAGTGTTTTACTTGTTTTAAGTGTTTTGG
Source organism: Nerophis lumbriciformis (assembly GCF_033978685.3). Taxonomy (NCBI): domain Eukaryota; kingdom Metazoa; phylum Chordata; class Actinopteri; order Syngnathiformes; family Syngnathidae; genus Nerophis; species Nerophis lumbriciformis. The sequence continues at coordinate 16,292,902 of NC_084559.2, forward strand.
TCCTAAATGATCTCAGTAAGATATTACAGCTTGTTGCTGAGATTTGATGACCTATATTGAGTAAAACATGCTTGAAACTAGAATATCAACTGTTGCAAAGCTGTGTCATCAACACTACTTTTTTAAAGTAATCATTTCTTACTTCAAGCATGAAAAAAAAAATCATGATGCCGAGCGCATATTATTATGTCAAGAAAATGGCACTAGCATTTACTTAATTTAAGAATATTTTTCAACATATTAAACAAAAAGGTCTCTTTTTTTTCTACCAAGAAAAGTGCACTTGTTATTAGTGAGAATATACTTATTTTAAGGTATTTTGGGGTTCATTGAGGTTAGCTAATTTGACTTGTTTTGGAAAGTCTCGACAAGCCAAATTTTCTTGTACTATTGGCAGATAATTTTGCTTAGTTCAAATAAAATACCCCTCATTTTTGTATTTTTTTTCTTGTTTTTGAACACTGACTTTTTGCAGTGCACACTCATTTTCACACAATATATATATATATATATATATATATATGTATGTGTGGGAAAAAAATCACAAGACTATTTCATCTCTACAGGCCTGTTTCATGAGGGGGGGTTCCCCTCAATCATCAGGAGATTTTAATGGGAGCATTCACATACCATGGTTTGTATAGGGCACAGAGTGGGTGAGTACAGGCTGGCGTAGGGGCGTGGTGATTGGCTCATGTGTTACCTAGGAGGTGTTTCCGTCTGTGGCGGCATGCTGTTACAATTTCGCTGCGCTTGTTGAGGGATGACAGGTCTGGACGGTAAATAATAAACAGTTTCTCTTTCAAGCATAGGTTGCATCTTTTATTACCACTATTGTAAGGTGTGCTGGATGCAAGAATTTGCCATGTTATTGAATATTCAACATTATTGTCTTTGAGGTCCCAAATGTGTTTGCTGAGTTCTGTGGTATTCCGCAAGTTTTGGTTCCTGAAAGAAGCCTTGTGATTGTTCCATCTGGTTTTGAATTCTCCCTCGGTTAATCCTACATATGTGTCGGATGTGTTAATGTCCTTGCGTATTACCTTAGATTGGTAGACAACTGATGTTTGTAAGCACCCCCCGTTGAGAGGGCAATCAGGTTTCTTTCGACAGTTACAGCCTTTGTTGGTTTTGGAGTCGCTCTGTCCGGGGGCCGACGGCTCATTTGGAATTGTTTTGTTGTGGTTTGAGATGATTTGTCGTATATTGTTCATACAGCTGTAGCTCAATTTAATGTTGTTCTTGTTGAATACTTTTCCTAGGGTGTTGTCTTTGGGAAAGTGTTTGTCAATCAGATTGAGGAATTTGTGTCCAATGTTAGTTGAGACGTTTTTGCTGTATGGGGGGTTGTACCAGATGATGTCGTTTCGTTTTCTGTTCTTTTTTGGCTGGTTTCCTGGCGTGGGTTCATAGGTGAGGGTGAAATTGTATCCGCTTTCATCAATGGCTTTTTGGTACGGGGGGGTTGCTTGGTCAAATTCAGCTTTGCTAGATGATAGCATCGATAGCCTTTTATTAATTCCGGTAGGTATTCTTTTCGTAGGTATTCTGTTCTGGTATGTCCATTCTGTAGAAGTTTGTGGTTTTATCGGCGGCTATGATGAGGTTGTTTACTTTCTTGATGCGCTCCTTGTCATTTTTCAGCTTGGTGAGGAGTGGGTTGCGGATTGGCTTGAATTTGACTGATTGTATCATTTTGAGCATGTCGTTCTCAAAATCCTTTAGTTCCTCAACTGTGGGTAAAACCACAAACTTCTACAGAATGGACATACCAGAACATAACACCTTACTGGACAGAAGCATCACCAAATCATACAAAAAAGCACAACCCAACACTTTACAGAACATCCACCTGGAAAATAAAAGGATCGCGGCTGAACTGGACATTGAGGACAGGGTGGACGCCACAGCCAACAAGGAAGCCTTCATCACATTGAAGGACCACAAACCCAACTTCGCAAATAACCCAACATGCCGACTAATAAACCCAACTAAATCTGAAATAGGAAAAATCAGCAAAATAATCCTGGACAGAGTCAACACAAAAATCAAGGACAAAACACCACTCAACCAATGGAGAAATACAGCAGCAGTAATCAAATGGTTCAACAACATCCAAGACAAACAACAGCACAACTTTATCTCCTTTGATATCGAATAATTTTACCCTTCCATCACGCAAGACCTACTGACTCAAGCACTAGACTTCGCCTCAGACTACGACTCAATCACAGGCAACGAAAGAAACATCATCATCCACGCAAAAAACTCCATTCTCATCCACAACAGTACACCATGGCAAAAAAAGAACAATGCAACATTCGACGTCACTATGGGAAGTTTTGACGGAGCAGAAACGTGTGAACTCGTTGGGAGTTTCCTCCTCTCCCAGCTCGCTAGCCTCAATCTGAACCTTGGTATTTACCGTGATGACGGACTGGCAGTGTGTCGCGCCTCGCCAAGGAGCAGCGAGAATACCAAGAAGCGCATATGCCAAATTTTCAAAGAGAACGGCCTACGGATCACGATTGAAGCCAACAAGCAAACCGTCAACTTTCTTGACGTCACTTTCAACCTGAGAAATAACAGCTACCAACCATTCACGAAACCCAACACAACACTCCAATACGTGCACCATGACAGCAACCACCCACCCACCACCACGAAAAGAATACCTACCGGAATTAATAAAAGGCTATCGATGCTATCATCTAGCAAAGCTGAATTTGACCAAGCAACCCCCCCGTACCAAAAAGCCCTTGATGAAAGCGGATACAATTTCACCCTCACCTATGAACCCACGCCAGGAAACCAGCCAAAAAAGAACAGAAAACGAAACGACATCATCTGGTACAACCCCCCATACAGCAAAAACGTCTCAACTAACATTGGACACAAATTCCTCAATCTGATTGACAAACACTTTCCCAAAGACAACACCCTAAGAAAAGTATTCAACAAGAACAACATTAAATTGAGCTACAGCTGTATGAACAATATACGACAAATCATCTCAAACCACAACAAAACAATTGCAAATGAGCCGTCGGCCCCCGGACAGAGCGACTCCAAAACCAACAAAGGCTGTAACTGTCGAAAGAAACCTGATTGCCCTCTCAACGGGGGGTGCTTACAAACATCAGTTGTCTACCAATCTAAGGTAATACGCAAGGACATTAACACATCCGACACATATGTAGGATTAACCGAGGGAGAATTCAAAACCAGATGGAACAATCACAAGGCTTCTTTCAGGAACCAAAACTTGCGGAATACCACAGAACTCAGCAAACACATTTGGGACCTCAAAGACAATAATGTTGAATATTCAATAACATGGCACATTCTTGCATCCAGCACACCTTACAATAGTGGTAATAAAAGATGCAACCTATGCTTGAAAGAGAAACTGTTTATTATTTACCGTCCAGACCTGTCATCCCTCAACAAGCGCAAGGAAATTGTAACAGCATGCCGCCACAGACGGAAACACCTCCTAGGTAACACATGAGCCAATCACCACGCCCCTACGCCAGCCTGTACCCACCCACTCTGTGCCCTATATAAACCATGGTATGTGAATGCTCCCATTAAAATCTCCTGATGATTGAGGGGAACCCCCCCTCATGAAACAGGCCTGTAGAGATGAAATAGTCTTGTGATTTTTTTCCCACACATACATATATTGCGCTCTACTACGGTATCGAGCACTATTTTTTGGATAACCTTATTAAGACATATATATATATATATATATATATATATATATATAATATATATATATAATTGAATATATATATATATATATATATATATATATATATATATATATATATATATATATATATATATATATATATATATATATATATATATATATATATATATATATATATATATATATATTCTCTATTCAATCAATACATACGATTTCAGCAGGATCTACCCCAGTCTGCTGACATGCAAGCAGAGTAGTAGATTTTTGTAAAAAGCTTTTATAATTGTAAAGGACAATGTTTTATCAACTGATTGCAATAATGTAAATTTGTTTTAACTATTAAATGCAAGTGTAAGCCACTATTGTTAATTTTTTATTTATAGTTTAAAAAAAATAAAAAATAAATAAATAAATAAATATATTTATGTTTTTAATTTTTTTAATTTTTATAAATGTCTAATGATAATGTCAATGAGGGCTTTTTAATCACTGCTATGTTGAAATTGTAACTAATATTGATTCTGTTGTTGATAATATTAATTTTTGTTTCACTACTTTTGGTTTGTTCTGTGTCGTGTTTGTGTTTCCTCTCAATTGCTCTGTTTATTGCAGTTCTGAGTGTTGCTGGGTCGGGTTTGGTTTTGCAACTGGATTGCATTGTTATGGTATTACTGTGTATTGTTTTGTTGGATTGATTAATAATAATAATTAAAAAAATAAATAAATAAAAAATAATAATAATTTTTGAAAAATGAGAATTGATACTAAATCGTACAACGGGAGAATGGCGATTTGAATTCGAATCGATTTTTCCCCACACCCCTACCTGTTATTGATTGAAGTAAAGTCTGAAATGTCATTAAAACAGTTAGCTCCATCTTTTGACATTTCTTCCACTCCCGTCCTTGCACGCTACACCGCTACAGCAAAAATGATGGGGAGAAGACGCTGTCGAAAGTGAGCCACGTAAATAAGACCCGCCCACAAAACGGCGCATTCGGAAGCGACTGTCAGAAAGCGACTTGAAGATGATGTGTAAAACATCATCTATGCAACATTTTGACCAAAGAACCACCATTACATGTTATGTAGACCACAAGGAAGTCTTTTAAATTTAGAAAAGAATATCATAATATGACTCCTATAATGCGCCTTATAATCCGGTGCGCCTTATATATGAAAATCAGATAAAAAATAGACCATTCATCGGCAGTGCGCCTTATAATCCGGTGCTCCCTATGGTCCGGAAAATACGTCACAATCTTTTCTATTTCCAAACCATGTTCAAGAATCCATCCATCCATCCATCCATTTTCTACCGCTTGTCCCTTTTGGGGTCGCGGGATCAATTAAGTTTAATTGATGTTTCACTGTATCAGTGACGTGCGGTGAGGTTGATGGCTGGTGAGGCAATGACTTCATCACAGTCAGATTTACAAACATATGAACCCTAAAGAGTATCTTATTCACCATTTGATTGGCAGCAGTTAACGGGTTATGTTTAAAAGCTCATACCAGCATTCTTCCCTGCTTGGCACTCAGCATCAAGGGTTGGAATTGGGGGTTAAATCACCAAAAATGATTCCCGGGCGCGGCGCCGCTGCTGCCCACTGCTCCCCTCACCACCCAGGGGGTGATCAAGGGGATGGGTCAAATATAGACGACAAATTTCATTACACCTAGTGTGTGTGTGACAATCATTGGTACTTTAACTTAACTTTAACTTTACACATACAAACTGTAGCACACAAAAAAGCACATTTAATAAAAAAAACTTTATTATGGTCTTACCTTTACTTATAAATGAAGTCCATGCGCCGCTGTTGTGCTGGATTAATGCACCCCCTGACGGGAGTGGTATATCAAGTAAAGCCGTCACTTAAACTTTCCACGTGCAAGATTGAATCTATTTAAAAAAGTGTAACCGAGGGTTTATAAATGTCGCCTATACTGTATGAAACTACAAAATAACAAACACGGAGGCTCCAGTTTACACGAGGACCACTTTATTTACCTTCTTTCAAAAACCTCCGCTCCACTCCAACGTGTCATCACTTCCGCTCTTAGCGCCTTCAAAATAAGAGCTCAAGGCATATACTGTATAACAGCGCATAACAGGAACTTAACATCACAAAGAGGAAAGCCCATGAAAATAGATTACAAAAGTTATTTAATAAGAAGTCAAAAAGTGCAAAAACAATAATGTTCGTGTTGGAGGAGTTGTGAATTAGGTACACCTGCAGTCTGCAGCTGTACCTAATGTTGTGGCCCTGCAGTCATTCACAACTCCTCCAACACGAACATTATTGTTTTTGCACTTTTTGGCTTCTTATGAAATAACTTTTTTAAATAGATTCAATTTTTTAAGTGGAAAGTTTAAGTGTGGGCTTTAGTTGATATAACAATTCTACGGCGGGGGTGCAGGAGGCGAGTCTCAGCCAGTGCGTCTTTTGCAGCCGTTTTATGATCGCTCAGCACAAGAAATACGTTACACACATACAGTTGTCACCGATTCTGTTCATAACCTTTATGGACAGAATTTCTAGGCGCAGTCAGGGCGTTGAGGGGATCTGGTTTGGTGGCTGCAGGATTAGGTCTCTGCTATTTGCAGATGATGTGGTCCTGATGGCTTCCTCCGGCCAAGATCTTCAGCTCTCACTGGATCGGTTCGCAGCCGAGTGTGAAGCGACTGGGATGGGAATCAGTACCTCCAAGTCCGAGTCCATGGTTCTCTCCCGGAAAAGGGTGGAGTGCCATCTCCGGGTTGGGGAGGAGATCTTGCCCCAAGTGGAGGAGTTCAAGTACCTCGGAGTCTTGTTCACGAGTGAGGGAAGAGTGGATCGTGAGATTGACAGGCGGATCGGTGCGGCGTCTTCAGTAATGCGGACGCTGTATCGCTCCGTTGTGGTGAAGAAGGAGCTGAGCCGGAAGGCAAAGCTCTCGATTTACCGGTTGATCTACGTTCCCATCCTCACCTATGGTCATGAGCTTTGGGTCATGACCGAAAGGACAAGATCACGGGTACAAGCGGCCGAAATGAGTTTCCTCCGCCGAGTGGCGGGGCTCTCCCTTAGAGATAGGGTGAGAAGCTCTGTCATTCGGGGGAAGCTCAAAGTAAAGCCGCTGCTCCTCCACATCGAGAGGAGCCAGATGAGGTGGTTCGGGCATCTGGTCAGGATGCCACCCGAACGCCTCCCTAGGAAGGTGTTTCGGGCACGTCCGACCGGTAGGAGGCCACGGGGAAGACCCAGGACATGCTGGGAAGACTATCTCTCCCGGCTGGCCTGGGAACGCCTCGGGATCCCCCGGGAGGAGCTGGACGAAGTGGCTGGGGAGAGGGAAGTCTGGGCTTCCCTGCTTAAGCTGCTGCCCCCGCACCCCGACCTCGGATAAGCGGAAGAAGATGGATGGATGGATGGATGGATGGACATACAGTTGTTGATAAAATACACTGTACATTATATACCTCAGCTAACTAAACTATGGAAATGTATAATATAATTCATATAGCAATACGGTCTCACTGCACAGCAGGCCAGCAGTTAGCCAAGTCCGCAATCCATGTTGAGGCACTGAGTGACGTGCCTCAACTGGCTGCTGATCACCGCACCGTCTCTTCTCAGTATTTGAACGGCAAATGTGAAAATTCAGCGATTTTGAATGAAAATAATCTAAAACTGTTGAAGTTAAATGGAAAATAACTTTATAGTATAATCACTGGAGACATATAACAATTTAATTAATTTGTTTTCTTTTTCGCCTCACCTGCCTCTAGTGACTGCACGTCACTGCACTGTATACTAATAATAATCCATTTTTCACAATGTCAGCATAAGACATTTTAATACTGTGTACATGCGTTGCTTTATTTCTCCGTCAAGAAAAGACTGCTCTTAGCTCTACATGAAAAGAAGTTGTCAAGTAAAACCGCTTAATTGGCGCCGTTCATCTCCTCGGCGGTCGCCATTGTTCAGTATATCGCAGCTGCTTCTGGTTGTCATCACACCTACAGTATTTCCTCTGTTC